>NW_020868207.1:0-20582 GCF_003369695.1 Bos indicus x Bos taurus
CTTTTTAAGAACGGACAAATGGGCAATTCTACTAGTCATTTTCCAAATATACTAAATATAAAGAAACAAACAATCCAAAATACAATGCTAGCACTTAGTCTGTTATTATGAATAGTTAATATATTTTCATTAAGTAGAATTGACCAGAAATACCAGGATGTTTCAGTAAGGCAGTACTTTAATATAGAAAAAAAGTAAATAGGTATAATGATAGATGCTTGAAAATATTCGAAAATTGAATTTCTCATGATATTCTTAGAATATTCTTAAGAAAAGTGAATTCTAATCCTAAACTAAATATCCAACATCATTTAAAGCCAAAATATAAAGCCCAGATCAAGACAAAAATATCATTCATTCACATGAATCCATACTGTAATATTTTAAAATTTTACTATTTCATTTTTCCTGTTTAGTCATTAAATCTGACTCTTTATGACTCCATGGACTGAAGCACACTAGGCTTCCCTGTCCTTCACTATCTCCCGGAATTTGGTCACATTCATGTCATTGAGTTGGTGATGTCATCCAATCTTTTCATCCTCTGTTACCCCCTTTCTCTTCCTGCCCTCAATCTTTTCCTAACATCAGGGTCTTTCCATTCTTAAAGAAAATATGTGTAATGTCATTTTTAGGATTACTTTGAATGATTACTTAAAAGGCAAATGGCTTCATTATTTACTTTAAGAGACAAAGTTAATCACATTTTAATATAGTTTTATAAAAATTACACTTACAAATTAATATCTATGGTCTCTCACATCTATATGTGAGTGACTGGTTCCAAACTAGGTTTACTGCCATAAACAATGAGAACATGGGATTAAATACATGAAACATTTGTTTTAAGACATTAGATTACAGGTTGGACTGTGATTCTGAGAAAGCAGATGAACAAAATAGGCCTGTGATCTCTCAACTGTGTACCTGAAGATAATTTCCAGGTATAGTATACTGAGGACAAATAGAATCACTGGAAAGACAGCGCAATTTGAGAAGAGTTACTATGCAGAGAGGGGAATCTGTGGACAGGAGATTCAGAAATCTGTAAGTGATCTCTGCTGATAAGTTCATCTGTCATTTATTTACAATGGCTACATTTATTGAAGATAAATTATAATTCAATAACATTTAGTTTTAAAATATATAAACCTTTCCTATATATCAATCTTAATCTGTTAGATTCTCTAATAGAGAAATTATAATTACCAAAAAAGTCAAATTCTAGAGATCAATACTAGATGAGCAATATAAAGTCTTTTTTCAAAATATACCAAAGAGTTTTGTAGAATATAAAAAAAATTATCTGAACATATAAAAGATGATTTGAATAAATGAAAACATGTACCATTTTTTTTCTGATAACAAATAAATATAACCTTTAGAACTTACATCAAAATACAATGTTTGTTTCAGTTTAAATAAGAACTGATTTCATATATGAAAGAAGTATCTTTATTCCAGGTTGGCTTGCAAATTTACAATAACCAATACCTGCAACAGATACATTATCTTTCTAAAATATACCTCAAAGGACTCTTTATAGGGTTTGTATTTTGTAATAGGATTTGTGTGTTTTAACTCTGTAGGCATGCTAAGTCGCTTCAGTCATAGCTGACTCTTTGTGACCCTATAGACTGTAGCCTTCCAGGCTCTCTGTCCATAGAGGATCTCCAGGCAAGAATACTAGGGTGGGTTGTTGTGCCCCCCTCTAGGGGATCTTCCTGGTCCAGGGATCAAGCCTGTGGTTCTTACAACTCCTGTTGGTACGTGGGTTCTTTACCACTAGCCACCTGGGAAGCCCCATTTAACTGGGCATGATACTGTAATTCAAAATAAAAGTTGATTAGGCTTAGAAATCACAAAATTTTTGACTGTTCATGGGATCTGAGTATATAACTTCATATTTTAATCATTTTGTAGCTTATAAATTATATTATGCAGAAGCTACATAATAATTTATTTTGCCTGAAGAATCCCATGGACAGAGGAGCCTGGAGGCTATAGTCCATACGGATGAAAAGAATCAGACACGACTGGCGCAATTTAGCACACACAGAGGTTTAATAAAAAGGCTAAAGACTAATGAAAGCTAAGAAACAAAATTATATACATTATGGCAAATCTTTATAATCTATAAGTACTGCCACTCCTACCCCCTTCTTATTTGACATCAGTCCCTTGCCTTTAAACTCAGTTTGGGTTTATCTTTTGAGTGAGCTTTCACAATACCCACATCTTGAATTTTGTCAATCCAATAATAGCAGTAAGTCTTTTAAAACAATTCTAGCATCATGACTCAGATGTGTTTTTAGTTTGAAATTTCAAGCACAGAATAGAGATAATTTATTGATCTCTGGTCCCATGCAGATGTTTCATAGCTAATATTAAGACTACATTAAAATAAATAACTTTAGTATTTCATTATTCAAGGTTAAGGGAAATAAAATATTAAATTTTGGGCAGACTATAGGTATCCTTCTTTATCACATATCAATGCTGTGTCAATAGGAGGTGTCAGCCCACAGGGAGACAGCTGAACTGCTTCCTAAGAGGAGTAACAAGGCGTTAAGATCTAGCAACAAGGCAGAGATCAGGTCTGTGGTGAGACATTGTGATACTTCAACTCCTCTGAAAGAGAAGTTTAAATATAGATAATTTTAAGATCCAAAGCTGGGGATAATCAAAAAAGAACAAATAGACTGGTTCTAGGTCAGTGTACCTAATCCAGAAGGAAATATTTCAAATGACATAATTTTGTTAGACTTCTAGAAGACCCATAGCTTCTTCTTTGAACAATTCTGCCCTGTAGCAATAAGCCATCCCTGAACACATTTCACAAGCGGATAACCTAGTTAAATGCTTGTGTCTCTGTCCTATTGGAGTAAGTCTAAACATGAAATAGTAAAAAAGGAAAACAATTTGTAACTCAGAGATCAATCCCAATGTTTTGTCAGTGCTGGTTCCTTAAAGGGATGTTTGTCTTAAATAAAAGTCTGGAATGAGAAATCTGTAGTGTTCATAAGCTACAACAGAAAATATTATATTTAGTCACCAAAATTAGGACTTCCTTCCTATGCATAGATTTTGTTTTATAGAAGGATTCAGGAGGTACTCTGAATGGGGTATGGGAGATATCACCTGGGGGAAATAAAAAAGGATGATATAGGAAGTGATACAACATTTATTTGTGTATCTGCCATGGACTGGGTTTCAACCCTCTTTGTTGAGGGTCAAACATTATTAGAACTACTCAAAAGTTCTGCATTTGCAATCGGGGGCACAAATATACTTCCACATTTCTCAGGATTCAAAAATGATCAAGTTTTTAAGTTAGGCACTTATACTTATCTCTCCATGGAACCTAGTTTGGGCACCAAAAGGAGGAAAGGAAGCTTTAAAAACATGGAGAAAAAAAACAAGAATTACTGATGATAAAGGAAGATGATGAGACTTCTCTGAATGGCCTTTTAGATATAAGATATAGAAGAGTAGGATCTAAAATGGGAGAGAAAAAATGAGCTCTGTTCAGTAGCTTAGAGCATTAAGGAAATGAAAGAACCATTCTAGCTGGAGCAGAGTCAGGACATGAATTCCATGAAACATAAGAGGTGGACAAAGTCAGATTCTGCAGGCCTTGTGGAAGCTGTTGAGGGTAGGTGCAAGGGACAATTGTGAAGAATTACTCATAGAAGTTCGAGGCTTACAGATATAAGCAGGAAAAAAAACACACACACACAAATTATTTTCCTCTGTATCTCTGCTCATGCTGCTGCTGCTGCTGCTGCTAAGTCGCTTCAGTCGGGTCTGACTCTGTGCGACCCCATAGATGGCAGCCCACCAGGCTCCCCCATCCCTGGGATTCTCCAGGCAAGAACACTGGAGTGGGTTGCCATTTCCTTCTCCAATGCATGAAAGTGAAAAGTGAAAGTGAAAGTGAAGTCGCTCAGTGGTGTCCAACTCTGTGCGACCCCATGGCTGCAGCCTACCAGGCTCCCCCATCCATGGGATTTTCCAGGCAAGGGTACTGGAGTAGGTGCCATTGCCTTCTCCCTCCTGCATCATATACACATACAAAATAGAAATGCTTTTCTCTTGACCAATTACATACTTTGCTCTTCTGGAAAGTATCAGAACTTGTTGAGAACTTCTTAATTAAACTCTATGATATTTACCTTAGATATTGCCTTAATTATCAATGTAGGTATAATTTTACCATACTTTGAATATCAAATATAAATATCATCTACATTGTAACCTCGATCAAATCTTACTACTCCTGATAATCATTCAAATTTTAATGGCCCTTTTGTGTTTTTGTGATTTAATAAACCATACTAAAATGTGTATCCCAATTACACACTTCACCTAACTCATCAGTGCACAAAGTATAGTGCTCATTCAACAGACAATTTACTACAGTCTCAAATTTATAGCCAAATATATACAATTTAAGGAAAGCAGTTCTTTGCAATGTGTAATGTTAACGATGCATGAGAATGCTTACACAGGGCTAAACTAATAAAATTTGTTTCATGTCAGGCCATTAAATGTATTTCCTTGGTTGAACTGGCATACCAACCCTAGAAGGGAACAAAACAGAATAAGGAAATAAAATATCTTGAAATAATTGTTATTCTTTGAAAATAATCTTCTTGTAGGATTAACTTGTAGGCTCTACAATATATTTTATTGACACATATTTTTCTAGTCTACCACTAGAGAAAACACTGTTATTTATTACAATTTTATAGTACCATTTCGAGTTTATAGAATACCTGCAGAATACACACTTCATAAGCATTAACATATTTTTCTTAATCAGATAAATATGTGTAAATATACATCCTACGAATTTCAAACACATACAAACTAAATCTACAATTCAAAATTAATAATTATTTTGCTTAGTTATTCTAATACTTCTTAGGATGACAGGACTTTCATACTTGAAGTAATTAAAGATAGATCTAATCCAACACAAATGTTATCAATTGATAAACTATAATCCATAGAAATTAAATAATTTATCTATCAATTTGCCTATCCTGTGATAAAATGCTCATTTATTTTCTATTTTATTTTTTTAATATACCCCATCCTTCCCCATCCACTTTTCTTTCCTCTCTGCTCCTTACACAATGAAGTATATATAGCAAAAAGAATTGTCATAAAAGATAAATGTGATACAAATATTTCTTGCCATAGTAAAGATATTAAGACCTTTGATTTTAGAAAGGAATATGGAGGTAGTTCTATATCATCCAAATATATAGGTAACTTGAAATTTCAAAAACTTACCAAGAACAATATTTTCATTTACCAAAAATTAAGGTACACTTACTGTGAGAGGCACTATATATTTTTCTTGGGAAGTAAAGGACAGCAAGATAGATATGTTCACTACAAAGTTTATATCAAGTGAAGGAGACAAAATAAATTAAAACATACTTAAAATGTCTGCATTATAATTAATACTGTTTGTTGGCAGGGGTAGTGGAAAGGCTAGTGGATACTGACTTAGAAAATCGGGACAATTGGAGAGGAAGGCCTCCTTTCTACAAGCTGCTCAGAGGTGCTGTCTCCAAAAAAGTATTTTAATGTGAGGACAAATGAGTCATGTGAAATGGGTCAAGAGTGATTTAAGCAGAGGGAAGAGCTTGAGTTACAGACAGGGGGAAGCCTTGGGCATGTTTGATGGCCTACTGATGTCCATTGCATTTGAAACATAGGAAGCAGAAAAAAAGCATCAATGGGGTAGGTTCAGAGACCTCACATCAGTACCAGTGTTTTCCTCAGAACATCCAACTTTCTTTCTTCAGGCTTACATTAGTGTAACCTCCCTAATTCCTCTACTGTCCTCAGAGAGGACCAGAAGTAGAAGCCACCCCAGTCTGATTACTCTTAAAATGATTAAGTTGTTTAAATTTTATACAATTTAAAAATTAAATTGTGTTAATTGTTTTCCTCTACGTTTTTCTCCTAAAATTCTAATATTTTCGTAGGGTGGATTACAAAGAATTATAAGAAGACAGATCTGAGAATTTCTGCTAAAGGAAGATGAGAATAATAGATAAAAACCTGCAACTGATACATAGGGGGCTTCCCTGATAGCTCAGTTGGTAAAGAAACCACCTGCAATGTAGGAGACCCTGATTTGATTCCTGGGTCAGGAAGATCTGATGGAGAAGGGAGGGGCTACCCACTCCAGTATTCCTGATCTTCCCTTGTGGCTCAGCTGGTAAGAGATCCTGCAATGAGGGAGACCTGGATTTGATCCCTGGTTGGGAAGATACCCGGATAAGGGAAAGGCTACCCACTCCAGTGTTCTGGCATGAAGAATTCCATTGTATAGTCCATGGGGTCGCAAAGAGTTGAGCGAACTTCACTTTCACAGTGACACATAATAAATGCTGCAATGGTGGTATGCACAGGGTAATTTTGAATCACAAAAGTGTCCTTGATCCAGACCATCTGAGCTAAATCCTGACATATGAGTGCAATGGACTGACTTGAATATTTGTGTTCTCCCCAAATTCATATGTTAAGATCTTAATACCTGGTGGTATAATATTGAAAGTGGAGCCTTTCTGAGCTAACGAGTTGTGAGGGTGGAGCCCTCCTGAATGGGATTAGTGTCTTCATTAAGAGACTCCCAGAGAGCTCTCTCACCCTCTTTCTGCCATGAGAGTATACAGTAAAACGTTAGTCCATAATCCAGAAGAGGGATCTTGCTGGAGCCCAATCGTGCTTTCACCCTGATGTTATATCACCAGCCTCCAAAACTATGAGAGAGAAAATTGTTGTTTACAAGTCACCTAGTCCATGGCACTTTGTTATTGTAGCCCAAACTGACTAAAAGAACAAGTAATGGGTTAAAATTAACTCTCAGGAATTAAAGCACTTGATAGATTTTATCTTAGGAAATCTTATTAATAAATCAGTGATGTCATATAAGGAGTAGAATTTCAGGAATTAGATTATCCAAGGACAATTTAATAACATACACTATTATCTCAGCATCAGTTACTGTCAAAATAATACCATATTGTGTCTTTGCCCTATTACAGACTTTCAGTTAAAAAAAAAAATCCATCTACATTTGTATGCAAGCATCTCTATCAAACTTTATAATAAAACAATTTTTGTTTATTTTATTCCATTAGAGATACACAAAAGAGCTCCTTTGTAGTCTAAGAATGTAATAAGCTAAACTAAACTTGCTGCTGTATTAATTTTCTAAATTTTACTTTGAAGGCAAAACCCAGAATGTGGCTTCTTGTCTCCAAAGTGCTCAAAGTCCAATTAACCTCTCTTCTCTCACCTCATAAACATATATCTCTCTGTGTTATTTTTCAAAATAGCTTCAGAAATCACAGTGTATATCATCACCTATTACAAGCTACCTACAGCACACACATGTAAGAATATTGCAAGCCTATCTTCCATGCTATTATTGTCATATCTATTGTTAGTCACTTAGCCGTGTCCGACTCTTTGCAATCCCATGGACTGTAGCCTGTCAGGTTCCTCTGTCCATGGCATTCAACAGGAAGAATACTGGAGTGGGTTGCCATTCCTTCTCCAGAGGATCTTCCCAACCCAGGGATCAAGCCCAGGTTTCCTATATTGCAGGCAAAGTCTTTACCATCTGTGCCACCAGGGAAGTGTCATATTTATCACATGTACATAAATTACACCACACAGCATTGCATTAATATTTCCTTATACATTATATTTATCAAACTACTTACTTGTTCTCATAACTTCAAGACTTTCCTGTAGATCAAGTGGTATCTCTCTTTATCCTGAAAGGAATTATTCCCATTCCTTCCTCCTTCATTGTCTCTGATGAGAAATTAGCATCATCTAAATTGCTATCTCCTTGTATGTAATGTGTTGCTATTAAGTATCAGGCAGTTTTTTATTTCTGTTATTAGAATTTCGGTACTAGAATTATGACCTTGTTTTTTAATTGTATTTTTCTTCTGAAAATTCTATTTATATGTATGAATTATGCATATGATTTTAAATTCCTTGAATATATTTATAATAATGGCTACCTGGGTGATTTCTACTGACTTTTTTTTTTTCTAAAATATGTCACTTTTTATTTTCCCTTGCATGTATGAGAACTGAACATTAGGAGTGGTATCTGTAAGGAATCTGTATTCTGTTACTGTACCCCTGGAGAAGGGAATGGCTACCCACTCCAGTACTCTTGCCTAAAGAATTCCATGGACGGAGGAGCCTGTTGGGTACAGTCCATGGGGTCACAAAGAGTTGGACACTACTGACTGACTAACACTCTCAGTTTCATGTTAGCATACAGTGAAATTTTATTTTCTCAGGTAGTTAACTTGGCTGGACCCATACTCCAATCGCTGTTCTTTTAAATTAGACTAAAATGTCTACACTTTTTATTCAGCTTCGTTGCTACATTTTGCTAATCTTTGAGGTTCCCTCAAGCATTTATAGATTAGCAGGCAACCACATAAGTGTGAATTTTGAAAGCAGATTTGGGGGCTGGTCTCCTTAGTGACTTGTTCTGAGGCCCACTCACAGAATAAAACTCTCTGGTTTTCCCTCCTAGCTTTCTCCTCCTCTTTTGATTGTTAACTCAGTCCTCTGCCCTCAAACCAGTAAGCCTGTGGTTTCTGCCCTCAAAGCTACACTTGATAAGGGAGATTCTTTCAAAAGTGATGAACAAGATATTTACCTGCGGCATTTCATCTGTAAATGGTAGATGCCCCTCCAGTTTCTGCCTGCATTCTGTTGTTTTCCAGTAGTTTCAAAGTTCAAATAGGTTTGCTTTTATTTATTTTATTTTTTTTATTTTTTTTTAATTTTATTTTATTTTAAACTTTACATAATTGTTTTAGTTTTTCCAAATATCAAAATGTCCGCAACAGGCATACATGTGTTCCCATCCTGAACCCTCCTCCTCCCGGTCCACAACCAATCTTTGGGTCGTCCCAGTGAACCAGCCCCAAGCATCCAGTATCGCGCATCGAACCTGGAACTGGCAACTCGTTTCTTACATGATATTCTAATGTTTCAAGTCACTCTCCAAAATTTACCCACCCGTCCTCTCCCACAGAGTCTAATACTGTTCTATACATCAGTGTCTTTTTGCTGTCTCGTACACCAGGTTATTGTTATCATCTTCTAAATTCCATATATATGAGCGTTAGTAACTGTTTTCTTTGTTTTTTCTTCTGGCTTACTTCACTCGGTATAATAGGATCAGTTTCATCCACCTCTATTAGAATGATTTCAAATGTATCTTTTAATGGCTGAGTAATACTCCATTGTGTATATGTACCGACTTGCTTATCATTCATCTGCTGATGGACATCTGGTTGCTTCCATGTCCTGGCTATTATAAACAGTGCTGCGATGACTTGGGGTAGCACGTGTCTCTTTCCATTCTGGGTTCCTCAGTGTGTATGCTGCTTTTATAATTTTATTTCCTCTTGTGAGATATTAATACTAACAAGCTATCCTGCCATTACCCCAGAGACTAAAATTGCTATTTTTCACATAATTAAATCTTGAACAATGTGAATTTATTATGATGAGCCTCTGTTATATAATCAGTTAATGATTTTACCTAATCTTATGTTTTGTTTTTGCCAATGCCTTTATGGGTGCTATTATCATCTTTTACTTATGTTTCAGATTAGTAGCAATTGATGTAATTACAATTAGCTGTTTGGTCTCTTACTGTGATTATGAAGTGAAACTTAATATTTTAAGTAATCTTAGCAGTAACTTTGTATGTGTACCTTTTGTGCATGTGTAAATTTTTACCTAGGCCAAGATTTCT
Organism: Bos indicus x Bos taurus; assembly: GCF_003369695.1. Lineage (NCBI taxonomy): Eukaryota > Metazoa > Chordata > Mammalia > Artiodactyla > Bovidae > Bos > Bos indicus x Bos taurus. The sequence goes on from NW_020868207.1 coordinate 9,830, forward strand.
ATGTTCATTTCTCTTCATAGATTAGTCATACAGAGTAAAGAACACATAGTTACCCCCCTCCCCTCCCTAGAGCTGGCATCCATCACGTCAGAAATAAACTCACCCCTACCCTGCTGACTTCCAGTTTGGGTTAGCTATTTACATTTCCATCATAAAAGGTTTCCTCAGGTGAGCATAACAGTGAATCCTCATTCCCAAACTGTTCAAAGAAACACTGATCTGATATCTGTTTCTATAGTGTTGAGTTTTCTAGGAACCACATTTAAATAAAACCGTACAATATGTAATTCTTGTGTCTAGATTCTTTCACTTATTTTGACAGTCATCCATGCCATTCGATGGGTCAGTCAGTCAGTTCTAGTCACTCAGTCCTGTCTGACTCTTTGCGACCATGGACGGCAGCACGCTCGGTTCTCTGTCCATTATTGGGTCCCTGTCCAAATCCCGGGCCTTACTCAAACTCATTTCCATTGAGTCGGTGATGCCATCTAATCATCTTATCCTCTATCATGCCCTTCTCTCTCCTGTCTTCAATCTTTCCCATTGTCAGGGTCTTTCCAATAAGTCAGTTCTTCACATCAGATGGAAAGGTACTGGAGTTTCAGCTTCAGCATCAGTCCTTCCAATGAATATTCAGGACAGATTTCCATTAGGATTAATGGGCTAGATCTCCTTGCAGTCAAGCAACTCAAGAGTCTTCTCCAACACACAGTTAAAAAGTATCAGTTCTTCAGTGCTCAATTTTCTTCACAATCCAGCTCTCACATCCATAATGACTACTGGAAAACATACTTTAGACTAAACAGACTTTTGTTGCAAAGTAATGTCATTGCTTTTTAACATGCTGCTAGATTGGTCATAGATTGTCTTCCAAGGAGCAAGCTTCTTTTAATTTCATGGCTGTAGTCACCATCTGCAGTGATTTTGTGAGCCCAAAATAATAAAGTCTGTCACTGTTTCCATTGTGTCCATTTATTTGCCATGAAGTGATGGGACCAGATGCCATGATCTAGTTTTCTGAATGTTGAGTTTTAAGCCAATTTTTTACTCTCCTCTTTCACTTTCATCAAAAGGCTTCTTTAGTTCTTCTTCACTTTCTGCATAATGGTGGTGTCATCTGCATATCTGAGGTTATTGATATTTCTCCCAGCAATCTTGATTCCAGCTTGTGCTTCATCCAGTCCAGGGTTTTGCATGATGTACTCTGCATAAAAGTTAAATAAGCAGGGTGACCATATACAGCCTTGATGGACTCTTTTCCTATTGGAACCAGTCTGTTGTTCCTATCCAGTTCTAACTGTTTCTTCTTGACCTGCATACAGATTTTCTCAGGAGGCAAGTCAGGTGGTCTGGTATTCCCATCTCTTGAAGAATTTTCCACAGTTTGTTGTGATCCACACAGTCAAAGGCTTTGCATATCAATAAAGCAGAAGTAGATATTTTTTCTGGAATACTCTTGCTATTTTGGTGATCCAATAGATTTTGGCAATTTGATCTCTGGTTCTTCTGCCTTTTCTAAATCCAGCTGAACTCATGGAAGTTCATGGTTCAGGTACTGTTGAAGCCTGGCTTGGAGAATTTTGAGCATTACCTTGCTCGCGTGTGAGATGATGTATTTGCAGTCATTTTGAACCGTCTTTGGCATTGCCTTTTTTGGGGGATTGGAGTGAAAACTTACCTTTTCAGTCCTGTGTCCACTGCTGAGTTTTCCAAAATTTGCTGGCATATTGTGTGCAGCACTTTTACAGCATCATCATTTTCAGATTTGAAATAGCTCAACTGGAATTCTTTCACCTCCACTAGCTTTATTTCAGCTTCCTAAAGACCACTTGACTTCGCATTCCAGGATGTCTGGCTCTAGGTGAGTGATCAACCATCGTGTTTATCTGGGTCATGAAGATCTTTTTTGTATAGTTCTTCTATATATGTGTGCCACCTCTTCTTAATATCTGCTTCTGTTAGGTCTTTACCATTTTTGTCCTTTATTGTGCCTTATCTTTGTATGAAGTATTATCTCTATTTTCTTGAAGAGATCTCTAGCCTTTCCCATTCTACTGTTTTGCTCTATTTCTTTGCATGGATTATGAGGAAGACTTTCTTATCTCTCCTTGCTATTCTTTGCAATTCTGCAGTAAAATGGGTATATTTTTCCTTTTCTCCCTTGCCTTTAGCTTCCCTTCTTTTCATAGCTATTTTTAAGGCCTCCACAGACATCCATTTTGCTTTTTTCATTTCTTTTTCTTGGGAATGGTCTTGCTCACTGCCTCCTGTACGATGTCATGAACTCTGTCTATAGTTTTTCAGGCACTCTGTCTATGAGATCTAATCCCTTGAATCTATTTCTCATTTCCACTGAATAATCCTAAGGGATTTGATTTAGGTTATACCTGAATGGTCTAGTGGTTTTCCCTACATTCTTCAATTTAAGCCTGAATTTGACAATAAGGAGTTCATGATCTGAGCCACAGTTAGCTCCTGGTCTCATTTTTGCTGGCTGTAAAGAGCTTCTCCCTCTTTGGCTGCAAAAAAATATAATCAGTCTGATTTCAGTATTGACCATCTGGTGTTGTTCATGTGTAGAGTCTTCTCTTGTGTTGTTGGAAAGGGTGTTTGCTATGACCAGTTCATCCTCCTGGCAAAACTCTGTAAGCCTTTGACCTGCTTTGTTTTGTATTTCAAGGCTAAATTTGCCTGTTAATCCAGGTATTTCTTAACTTCCTACTTTTGCATTCCAGTCCCCTATAATGAAAAGGACATCATTTGGGGATGTTAATTCTAGGAGGTCTTGTAGGTCTTCATAGAGTTATTCAACTTCAGCTTCTTCAGCATTACTGGTTGGGGCATAGACTTGGATTACCATGATATTGAATGCTTTGCCTTGGAAATGAACAGAGATCATTCTGTAATTTTTGAGATTGCATCCAAGTACTGCATTTCAGACTCTTTTGCTGTCTATGATGGCTACTCCATTTCTTCTAAGAGATTCTTGCCTGCAGTAGTAGATATAATGGTCATCTGAGTTAAATGCACCCATGCCAGTCCATTTTTTGTTCACTGACTCTTAAAATGTTGATGTTTACTCTTGCCATATGCTGTTTGACCACTTCTAATTTACCTAGATTCATGGACCTAACATTCCAGGTTCCTATGCAATACTGCTCTTTACAGCATCAGTCTTTGTGTCAGTAGTTCATCCTTTTTATTGCTTGGTAATATTCCATAATGTGGAAAAACTACTTTCATGGTTGATGGCTATTTGGCTATTTCCAACTCTTTTTTTTTTTTTTTGGTCTGTTTCTAGTATAATTGTTCATGTTTTTAAATGTTGTATAAGCAGGGTGATAAAAAGATGACAGGGCTATCTTTAATGTATGATACAATATCTTCCTTTCCATCCTCAAATTACAAGGATTTGTTTGTGAGTTTAATGTTTTTCTACTTAATCCCCAGTAATGATACTAACTCTTAAGAGATATAGATAGCATAATTATATTAAATTTCTGTAAGAAAGCAATTATTTCCCCACCAAGAAAAAGAATTATAAATTTGCTTGTTTGTATGTTTGTTTTAATATTTCAACCTTTTAAACTCTGTGACAAGAGGAAAACTACTGTGCCACTGTTTCTTTCGAATCTTTAACTTAGGTTTCCTCTAAAGATTGCAAAAAACTCTTAGTTTTCCCTAAAAGTATGTAGTTCACAGCCTGTTCTAAGTTTTTTTTAAATAACACAAAGAATATGATATTCAGATAATTAATTACCGTCATCGACAGATTATTTCTGAAAGGTCTAACTCACATTACTGACCGTTAACTTGGTAGTACATACCTTCTTTCATCTGTCAAGCAGTGATTTGCTTATAAAAGGTGCATCAAAGTGGGAGTCAGCAGCTCTATCTAGGATAACTTCTCGTCTAATTTCCCAGCTTTGGAGGAGGAACTCTGGATGCCACTTTTTATCTCATTTTCATATTTTCTGACTCAAAAAGCTAAAGATAATTAATATTTGAACAGCATTGCCCAGATGGAAGTCACTATAAAGAACACAAGCAGAACTATTACTTTATGTTGATTATCAATTTAAGTCACATAGTAATTAAATGACATATAAATTGAAAAAATAGAGCCTCAATTTTTTAATGAAAATTCACACCCACTGATAATGATTTTGTGGGTTTCGTCTATGTTTTAATTTTAAAATAGTCTCTGAAATCACCATAACTTTCAGTAATATATAAGACTTACAATTTGTGTACATCTTTTATCTATTAAAGTTTCATTTCTTGGAATAGCCAAACTCTAGTCAATTAAACTAATTCATTCCAAGACTCAAATATGTATCAAAACAAAACTACATAAAATATTTTACATCTATTATATAAATTATATAATTATAATATGTAGTACATATACATATATAGTACATATATAAGAGAGGGGACTGCAGGTGGGATTTTGTAAATGAAACATATATCCTACTTTCAATATTATGTAAAATTGTCTCTAGAAGCAGGATGTTATTTGAGTGTGAAAGGTTAGTAAAGCCCAATAATTTGTGTTTTCTTTCAACACACCTGATCCTATTTAATGTAGAGACATGACCATAATTTTTTTTTTATGGTTCTAAAAAGAGGTCACCAGTATTTATATTTAAAAGTCAATGTAAGTAACATGTCTTTGTAGTCATTCAACAGAAAAACTAAAACATTTCCAAATACAATCTTTCTATTATAGCACTGAAAACAAAATGAAAACCATTTACACTCACATGCAATAGCATAGTTTCTTTTTCTTGAAATTCTTCTCTGCAGAACTGTTCAGACCACACAAATCATCCTGAGTATTTATTTGTCCCATTCTGCTTGGTTTTTTGCAGTTATTCTGCTCTGGAAAATAATTTTTAATAATTTTCAATTTCCAGTGTTTTTGACTCTTAAATAAAATGTAAGTAAAGGTAAGGTATTAGTTAGCTTTAGTGAGGATGATAAGGACTTGAAATATAATTTGCTCCTTTTTCTTACACTGAGAGATAATTGATTCGTTTGAGAAAATTTGAGAGAAATACATTATTCTGGCAATAGGTAGAATTAAAGATGCAGAAAACATTTTTTCCCTCATTTTACTTCACCCCACACCTTGGTCTAAGCTCTTGCAGCACCACAGATCATTCCACCCCATATCACAACCCCCTGCTTTTTTTTTTTCAGTAACTGTGAAAGAAGGAGAAGTAACGTCTTCCAAATACTAAGACCTATGCTGTACAAAGTGATCCAGGGACAAAAATATGGAGGTTATACAAAGATATTATAATGGTGATAAAAATTTAAAAAACGAAAAGGGGGGAATGTAAACTATAATGTAGACTTATTTGAAAAGTCTAAATTTTATCTAGCAAATTAGATTCCAAAGGACTTTAACATAATAATGAACAATGACCTAATACCGCCTAATCCAAGAATGCAAGTGCGATTCAAAATTTAGGGAATCTCTAATATAATAATCACATATGTAGGTCAAGAAAGACTATAAATCATATTAATTCTTACCTCTCTCTGTCCTGTGAGGTTTACCAAATCTTTTTTTTTTTGGAATTCCTCCCCCCGCCCCGCAATTTTTGGCTAATAAGGCTGTTAGAACAATGAAATTCAACAACTTTTCACTCAGTTCTCCCCAGTCACAGTCTCTAGTGGGTAATTTATATCTCAATGATCTTCAAACTAGTTGCCTCTCAGTTTAATGGGCCCCAAGCTTTTCCATGCAGGATTAATTACATAGGGTACTTCCACAGATAAAACAGTATGTATTTCTGGGTTGTTTCATTAAACATTTGTTCTTTCTTTATTCAGTATCAGTAGTGGGTGAAAAAAACTGGAAATAAATACATATTTAAACACTAAAGGCATTGTGCTTTTATGTGCACTATGGACATACAGCTAAATAAAGCTACTTATTTTTCATTTATTTACTCACATTTACTTATTTACATGCTCAACAAACGTTTTCAGTTTGTTGAGTCCCAACACTGTGATAGGTTCTAGGAGTGAAATTTCTTTCTAGGAATGAAGAATATTTTAAAATCTATACTTTTGAACATAGGAATATGGATTTAATTTTTAACAGCTCAAATTAGGAAAAAACCACAAGACATTTTTGATTCATTGATAGAGCAATAGAATATGGGGTGTGTCATATTTTAGCCAAGTGTTTGGCTGATAACCTTGTAAGAGGACCACATAAACACAATATGGATATATTGTACTACAGTAAAGCAATAGAGAATTTGCCTGGTTAGTCTTTGTATTGATCATGTTTCCATCAAAAAATAGTTGACTCAAACTTAAATTACATTAATTCATGGAGGAATTAATAAAGGGAATAATTTTTAAAGATATAAAGAGGAAAACACAAGCTATCCTATAGCCCCTTCTCAGGCTAGGGACAGTATAGTTGCTACTAAGCCCTAGATTCAGGAGATACAGAAAAGGGAATCTTAGAATGGTCTTGGAGAAAGGACTACAGAGAGAGGCAGCCATCCTAAGACAACCTAACAGGGAAGCACTCTGGAGAAAAAAATGCCCATATTTCATTTTTCCTGTTATTTCCCACCAACCTCTTACTGGGCTCCTCACTAGCCAGTCACTAAAGATTAGTTCTCCTAAAGCAGGAGAAGAGGGAGTAGTTATGGAGGGAAGAAAAAGGAGGGGAAGATTTCTACCAAGGTCTTCTAAAATATGATATAAATTTGTAAAAATTAAAACTAATTAATACTATAATTATATTATCACAGTCATGAGTTATAGCATACAGTTGAAAACTCATAGGACTTTTATATTATAATAAACTAGTAACTCCCTAACCAGAACTTCTGTGGCGTTCTACTGTAATTGGAGTATTCTGTTCCCTCACGTCTCTCCTCCCAGTCAACAGTGGGAGGTACCTCACTACAGAGTCCACATCTCTGTCAGCAAACAATTACCTTGATAGCTCTAAGAATTCCACTGACTGAATAATTTCCCCAGACTTCTTTGCTTCTACCTTTCTTTGAGATGGGAATACTTCTTACCTACCACCAGAATCAGCAGTCATGCACACAAGCTAGAAATCTTATTTATGAAAACAACTGACAGAATAGTTGCCCCAGAGAAGCAGCTCCCTGTCTGCTGCTAATACTACAGAAAGTAGACACCTAGGCTGTCTCTGCAATGTGCCTAGGACTAAGAGACCCGTTCTATTTGTTGTCATTAGCATAACTGTAGATCCTGCCCAGGTTGGAATGATTCTTCAAAGTGCTGAGAAGATAATCACCCACAACTTGTGATCTCCAGCCAAGAAGTATTCCCCACAAAAATGGTTTAGGTTCATACCACAGCTCACCGTGGCTACAGTCCTACTCCAGTTTCAGTGCCTTCTAGGTAGAGATCCACTAAAATGGATTTTCAAATGTATTAACACTAAGCTCATTAATTGATATCGTTGAATTCCTCTACCATTTCATAATTTATGTTTCTTAGACTTCTCTTTTGAAAATAATAATATCTACTTTATTTGAACAATTTAGAGACCTGCCAACTGTAACTTGAAGCAAAGAATCAAAGATCCTTTCATTTTCTCCTTATTCATGGATTTACTTACAAAAGAGTTAAGCATTACACTTTTGCTTTATACCAAGCACTAAGATGGGTATCAAAGTGAGTAAAATATATCCCCTCCCCTCAAGATCTTAGAATACTGAGAAAGGAAGACTTAGAAAGAAATAGGTAAAAATCTCTAGTAGAGGTTTACCTCACTTATTGTTAACATGCTAGTGTTATTCCTGGCATGTGGTGGTATTCCTGGTCTGCCTGGCGAGAAGTGATGGAGAAGAAATACTGTCAATGGAGTTTCCTTTTGAAAATTATGGGTTATCTTGAAAAATAAATTATCCTTAAAGATAACATAAAAACAATCAGAGATGGAAAGGGAAAAATTAGAACTTAGTGGACTTCTTAGGAAGGACAGTAGATCATGAATGATCCCATATATCATTAATACTGAATATTTTAGAGAATTCCCTGGCAGTCCAGTGGTTAGGACTCCATGCCTTCACTGCCGAGGGCACAGGTTAAATTACTGGTCAAGGAGCTAAGATTCCACAGGCTGCAAGGTGGGGCCAAAAAGAAAAAGAAAAGAAACTTTTAAATTATATTGACTGTTTACAAGTTGTTGTTCAGTCACTAAGTTGTGTCCAACTCTGTGACCCCATGGACTGCAGCATGCCAGGCTTCCCCGTGCTATACCATCTCCCAGAGTTTGCTCAAACTCATGTGCATTGAGTCAGTGATGTTATCTAACCACCTTATCCTCTGCTGCCTTCTTCTTCTTTTGCCTTCAGTCTTTCCCAGCATCAGGGTCTTTTCCAGTGAGTTGGCTCTTCGCATCAGGTAGCCAAAGTATTGGAGCTTCAGTTCAGCATCAAGCCTTTCAATGAATATTAAGGTTGATTTCCTTTAGGATTGATTGATTTGATCTCCTTGTAGTCCAAGGGACTCTCAAGAGTCTTCTCCAGCCCCACAATTCAAAAGCATTAATTTGGTATTCAGCCTTCTTTACGGTCTACTTCTCACAACATTTTTTTTTTTTTTACCAGTATACATCTTTAAAGGTAGTCTATAGTGAAATAAAATCACATTTTATGATAGAAATAGCTTTCTTGCATCTTTACTAAATTGAACAACTGTGATAATTTCAGTAAATTTATATTCAAAGTTGAAAAATTCTAATATGTCTCTATAATTCAACTAATCTAATATTTAGCGTTTAAATTAGTATTTGTTATGGAGTGCAATGTTGTAAATTTATTAATGAAAATAATGGTAACATTATAAATATTGAAGGTAGCAAGATATATTATCAAACCATTCCAAATGGGTAAAATAGTAATTTTATGTGCTGCAAATGGGAAAATGCTAATAAGAACAGTTGAATTTCCATGAGCCAAATCATTAATAAAACTCTGCAAACAAGATTTCACTATTAAAAAATAATAATAATAAAATAAAAAAGATTCCACTATATTGTTTTAATGATGCTGATTATCTTTAGATTTGTAGTTACTCCCTAATGATAATGCTATGTATGATTTTAAATAAGAATTATAAAACTACTAATTATTACTAACACATAATGAATGGCATGCCAGGCCCATGTTTGAGCTGGACCATAAAGAAGGCTGAGCACCAAAGAATTGATACTTTTGAATTATGATGCTGGAGAAGACTCTTGAGAGTCCCTTGGACAGCAAAAAGATCAAACCAGTCAGTCCTAAAGGAAATCAACCTGAATATTCATCGGAAAGACTGATGCTGAAGTTCCAATACTTTGGCCACCTGATGTTAAGAGTAGACTCACTGGAAACACCCTGATGCTGGGAAAGATTGCGGGCAGGAGGAAAGGGGGGCAACAGTGGATGAAGTGATTGGATGGCAATATCAATTCAATGGACCTGAGTTTTGAGCAAACTCTGGGAGATAGTATAGGACAGAGAAGCCTGGCACAGTCCATGGAGTTTCAAAGAGTCATACATGACTGAGCAACCGAACAACAATAACAAATGTCAGGCCCAGAACTAAATATTATAAATGTTCATAATTTAATTCTCACAATAACTGTATAAGATAAACACTATTATTAACTGCATTTCAAAGGAAAAACAATCTGAGACTTATACTTTGGGCAATTTACTTAGACTGTCTAATACTTTAGTTTTACTTGTTAGAGCCCTGATACAAAGCCATGTATTTCTGCTTTCTAAGGCCAAGATGAGGAAAAATCTTGGGATATGCTCACTTTTCCTTTATCTATGATGACCTATTTTGTGTTTGGTAAAATACAGTAAGCTGCTCAATTAGAGAAAAAAATTAAAAGCTAATACTAATGGGAAATAATTTCTTCTTCCCCCTTAATGAATCAATTTTTACTCTGCAGCTTGAAAGTTAATCAGGTTTATCATGGTATGCCTAACTATGGGCTGTTATTACAATCGTAAAATTATCAGGACACAGCCCTAGACTTGATAACCTGGCATGAACAAACTTCCAAAGGTTGATTTTTATGGTGCATATATTAGTATTCCCATTCATTTGTTCTTAGTTGGTTTATTGCTAATTCTAACAAAGGAAAAAAAAAATCTTAAAGCTACTTTTTTTTTCTTAAAACCATATAGCCTTTGGTCATTTTACATTAGCATGATGGACATATTAATATCTATGATAATTTATTTATATAAAGTTTACATTCCATAAACATTGTTTGGATTAAAAGCAATTTTATCACCAATTGAAGATATTATTTAATAGGAAGAAGAATTAATTACCTGTTTTGACTTACTTTTTAGAATCAAAGTAAACCTTTCCTATCACCGACATAAAAAGTTGCTTCCCTACATAGCTAATTATTTCATAGAAACAAATTCAATACCTCTCACAAGCAAAAAGAAAGTTTCTTTTAAAACAAAAAACAAACATACAGATAATCCTAAGAATATAAAAATGATATACATGTGGGGGTGGGGAAGAAAAACCACTAAATTTTTCCTACTGATATTTGCTACAGAGATAGGCTGTAGAGATATATTTTCTTCTCCATAAAGACTAATGAAAGTATTTCCTCTGAAGAAATCTTGTAGAAAGAATATTCTCTGCCACAGCAGTTAGAATTATTTATTTATTTTAATTGGAGGCCAATTACTTTACAATATTGTGTGGTTTTTGCCATACA
>NW_020868208.1:0-23436 GCF_003369695.1 Bos indicus x Bos taurus
TAAAATTTGGGAATTAGGTCTGAGGATAAATATTCTGCACTGGATAAGTCCCTTTCTTTAGAGTAATTTTTTCTGTTTTGTTTTCCTGTTAACTTAAAATTAGATCCAGCCTCCAATCAGTGGCTCAGTTGGTAAAGAATCTGCCTGCAATGCAGGAGACCTGTGTTAAGTCCCTGAATATGGAAGATCATCTGGAGAAGGAAATGGCAACCCACCCCAGTACTCTTTGCCTGGAGAATTCCATGGACAGAGAAGCTGGCAGGTTACAGTCCATGGGATTGCAAAAAGTGGGACAACGACTGAATGTCCTTTCCTTTCAAAGAGAAAGTTTTCTCTTTCCAAAAGTCAGTCTCCACCTTAAGTTTGGAAGGGAAGACATAGAATTTAGAGAAGAAATGAATACATTATATGCAAGGGAACAAATTAAAAAATGTATTAATGTAGAAAAGGAGAACACTCTTTATGTCTGCTTTTCCCCTCAGGCTCCAGGAAGCTAAAATCAAAAATCGTTAAATGCAGATTAAAACCACAAGGGGATAATTAGATGGTAGGTTATGCATGTTAGAATAAAAGAAAGTGCTAATTTATAAGAGAATAAACTACAAGGAGCTGTCATAAGCAGATCTAGAAATGGACTTCAAAAACATTGATTTCCAAGTGTCTGGAAGAAATAACCAGAGACAACTTTGCAGTGACCAGAAAGCCATGGTTGAAGAAAACGCAAACTCCTGGAATAAGAGTGATCTTATGTTTATTTGGAACAAAATGTTTACAGGGAAAAAAAACCTGAGAATACCGCATAAGTGACATTAAACAGGCTGCGTAAAAGATCCTTGCTGTATTATTTAGAAATCTACTAGAGAAAATAATCACATGGTTAAAGAAACATACCATTTTGAAATCAGCCAACGAAGAGTGATTTGGCTTTCCATGGGGACAGAGAATCTATGAATGTGAGACTGAATGTGGAAATACTTTTGAAATTTACCTTGAATTTCTTATCAGAAAGGGGGAAAAAGCACCTGTTGCAGACAGCTATGAAAGAGGCATATTTAACATAAACAGAAATATGGGAAGGATTTAGATAAACAAATATCTTTATTTAAATGTTCCTTATGAAGAACTTGGATGTCTTTCAGCCATGCTGCTGCTGCTAAGTCGCTTCAGTCATGTCCGACTCTGTGCGACCCCATAGACGGCAGCCCACCAGGCTCCCCCATCCCTGGGATTCTCCAGGCAAGAACACTGGAGTGGGTTGCCATTTCCTTCTCCAATGCATAAAAGTGAAAAGTGAAAGTGAAGTCATTCAGTCGTGTCCGACTTTTTGCGACCCCATGGACTGCAGCCTACAAGGCTCCTCCGTCCATGGGATTTTCCAGGCAAGAGTACTGGAGTGGGGTGCCATTGCTTTCTCCAGTCTCTCAGCCATAGATGTGACTGAATGAGAAAAGGAAGATTTCTCAATTGCTAGAATTGAAGAGGATGGGCAAGAAAAAAATAGTGGCAAAGGCAAAACCCGTAGGTGCAAAAGGGAAAAACCAGTCCAGAAAATAGTGTTTTGATGACTAACTTATACACACTAATATGTATAAAATAAATAGGGACTTACTGTATAGCACAGAAAACTAATTAAATGTCTTATAATAATCCATAGTAAAAGAATCAGAAAAATAATACATATATATATATATGTATATGGCTGAATCACTTTGTTGTACACTAGAAACTAACACAAAATTGTAATTTAATTATATTTCAAAAACTGGTTATTGAAAAAATAAATAAAAGTTTTCTGAATTGGTTTGGTGGCAGCGAGGGGACTTGTACCTAGAGAAACTGTACTCCTCCTGGTAATAATTTTTTTTTTTAATTTGTGCTTATCACCTAATTTAAAACATATCTGTAGCTTTTTTGGGCTGGAGGAGGGCAGTTGGCTTATTCTGAGTCCTCAGTTTCCTAATCTGTGTGTACAGCCCCCATCAGGCTCACCTGTCCTCCTTTGGTTACATGCCCGTACTTCACGCTTCATGGGTGCTCTTTCAAGTCTAATTTATCTGAAATCCTGTTATGTCCTCATATCATTTTTATAAACATTCTATCTGATACGCACACCCCATCTCCCCTTTATAACTTGAAATATTGAGGATTATGCAGTTAAAATTTTATTTTGTAGGTCTGGGTCAGCAAAATTTTCCTGTAAAAGGTCAAATAGTAAATATTGGCAGCCTTGCAGGCCCCACAGCCTCTGTCATAACTTCTCAGCTCTGGCAGAGTGGTGTGACATTGTCCATATATTGCACCTAAACAGGGCTGTGCTCCAAAACCTTCATTTACAGAAACAGGAAATGGTAGATTTGTAGATAGTAGTTTATAGACCTCTTTTTAGATGAAACCCTTCCATTTTTCTTAAGTAAATTTCCTTTGAGAGTCTTTTTCTATGGAATTATGGCCTCTTCTTTTCTTACTGTTTTTTGAAATCTTTCCTGAAATTTAGATAAATGCCTTTAATATAATTTTCATTTCTTTTATTTGTGTCTATGACCAGCCTGGATTTGATCTCTAAGTGGGATGTCATTTAAGAAGCACAGGGTCATCAAGTAGAACTTAAAAGAATTTTTATTCATTTCATTTCTTAAATTCTCATTTATTCTTTGTCTCTAGAAGGATATTAAAGAAGACACAATCCATAACCTTGAATGGCAAGTTCCTTTCTTCTTTATTCTTCCCACATTTTCACATATTACACTTTATTCATCTTTTTTGCTATCCCAAATCCCCCTACCCCAGCAAGCTCAAATTATAAAGTTTTCATTTTTAACACTGTCTCCTCTGACTCAGAGCCACTTTATTTTTGCAGATTGATCAAAACTACCCATGCTAAATTAGTTAGTTCTTCCTTTTTTTCCTTCTTCCATTCTGAATTAGGGCAAAGAAGGAAAATCTAGGCTACTAAAAACCAGGTCAAAAATCCATCAACATTCCTGATTTTATTTTTTTAAAATCCAGTCAAATATTACCTGTATGATTTTTATTACCATTATTAGCTTAAAGTTTATTGCAATTATTTGTAAAATACACATATTTATACACAGTACCCAGAAAGGGATATCACTGTAGACAGCCTCAGAGGCCATTCTCCCTTCAACTCTTTATATAGTATACCTCGTCATTAAAGACTGGAAGAAAGCAGGGAGGAGGAAAGGGAGAGACTCCAACCTACCACTCTCTGCTTCATATTCCACCATCGCAGCACCTCCTCATAGACTTGGCCCTCTCACACCTAAGACAAAGCAAGCAAATATCCAAGGCTCACCTGGCAAACACTGCCACCACTCTGTAACCACCTTCTAGGCAGGCCTGGGCAGCTGCAGGAGGAGAGAAAGAGCCTGTCCATAGACAAGGCTGGTCTCTCCAAGTCCATTCATGAGGCAGGCTGCCTATAGAATTGGGAGGCCCAGAAGCAAAGGAGGAGATTGGTTATCAGATGGGATGCTATCAGAGAGCACAAGAAGGAAAACTTTTCTGGAGGGGAGGCCTGAACTGCAGTTGGGGCAGCAGTGGTTCTTTCCATAGTGAGGGAATTTGAGGCACAAAGTCTTTGCAGCCCTGTCGTTGACTTGCAATGGGCAGTCTTCCCCAAGGTCAGAATAGCTCTGTATCGAAGTCAGCTGAATGTAGCAAAACTGGGCCTGGTTGTATAGTAGTCAAGGAACAATAGGGTTGGAGCCTTTAAAACAGTAGAATAATAAAATAGGAAGGAAGCTGGGTGATTATCTAGTAATCCAATAACCTTCCTCTTTACATATGGGGGAAAATCAAGACTTGTAAGAAAAAGGGGTTTCCCCCAAACTTACCCAGCCAGTTAGTCTACAGCAACAAAAGAATATGCATATTACCCTTGAGTGCTTTTTCCTCTGCATTGTTCTTTATGATAGAAATGTTAACTTGGAGCAAGGTGCAATAGGAGTTTTGGGTTATTCTGTGAAGATGGATGACAGGAAAGCGGAGTGAACCATCTTGCTTTAGAGGTTCAGCTAGAACTTTGCTTCTTGAAGGAGTTTCTCTAGATCTCCTGTAGGCTGTCCCCTTGTTTGCTTTGCATGTCCAGACTTCCCTCTCTAGGAGTCTGGGTCAGCCAGCAGCCCAGGTGATTCTGATTTGCTTATTTTCCCCACTGTAGAATCCCTGGAGCTAGACGCCAATGGTTCTTAACCAATGCCTCCCGTTAGCAGCTCTTGTGGGACTCTTGAATTTTTAAATAGTACTCCTGGCCAGATTCTACTCTGCCGAATTTGGATTTAGTTGGTTTGCAGGAGTGCCCATCCATCTATATTTTGAGCATCTCATGTCTTCTATTGTGTAACCAAGTTTGAGAAATACAAGACTAAAAGAAGATGAGAGATTCAGCCTCAAATAGGCCAACAGCACACAAGCGGAAAGGTAAGGTGGGACAACTTGGAGAGATGTTACTGAGGATGAATTAGGCCAGAAGAGGGCCGTTTGCTCAAGAGGAGAGGAAAAAAAGAGCAAGAGGCTAGAGGCCTATTGGGGAGGGTAATGATGTTTGAAGGGACTCAGGTGGAAGCAGTCTGCTAGCCTGATTAAGCAAAGGCTTTAGGGTTTCGAAGGAAACGGTAAAGACAGATCTACAGGCTCTGGGCTGAAAAATATTTGGTTTCCTCAGCAAGAAGGAATGGCAAAGGACAGATTACTCAGAAGGAAGTTTTTTTGAATTGACAGGTAAAGTAAAGATAATAATGGGACAGTTCTAGAAGTGGGAGTGTTTTACAGTCAGAATTTCTAAGGCCTTGGTCTGTCAGATAACAAGGTCAAAAGCCTCCTGTAGAATGAATAATGTAATTTTGGATCCAGAGGACCTTAGAGATCATCAGTGTCAGCCTCCTCACTTCACAGAGGAGGACTGTAAATCCCATAGAGGGTCAGAAACTTGCCCAAAATCACCTGTAAGCTGGAGCTCTGACCTCTGTCCTGGTAGAGTCCTCACAGTGTAATGGTAAATAGCACAGCCTGCAGAGCCTGCTGCCCTCTCTTATCAAGTGTGCATCTTTGGGGAACTTACTAGTTGTCTGTGTGCCTCAGTTCCCTCATCTCTAAAAATGAGGATAATGATAGTCCACTTTATTATGGGTAATTGGGTAGATTATAAGCGTTGCTATCTGTAAAACATTTAGAACAATGCCTAACATGTGATATGTGTTCTATAACAGTAATTATAATTATTATACCATACTGTTTTACTTGAGTGATAAAAAAAAATCCTAGTGAATAAGACTGTGATAATACCTATTTAAGGATACAGATTTGGAGAAAATGCAGATTTCTCAAGGTGCTCTATTTTTGATAACTACTGCAACAGAATAGATTTCAGGAGATTTGCAAAGCTGTGTGTTTTCATGTGCAGTTTTGTTAAAGTGTAGGTTCCTGGACCTCACTCCAGATTATCTGAACTAGAATTTCTTGGAGGTATGGACAGGGACTCTGTATTTTCCAAATACAGACCTGTAGAGCAGTGAAGTTTGACACTTACTGCTCCTTGCTGGGGAAGTGGAATAACCTCCTAAAATCAGGATCCGAGGCTTTCCCTCTCTATAAGAGATAGGTACTCTTCTCTTTTCACTGTGACAGATATAGAAATTGAGGCTCAGAGAGGCTGAATAACTTTCCAAAAATGACTGACTTTGTAAATAACAGAATAGAGCCTCTGAAGTCAAATCCTTAAGACCTGTTTAGTTGCCATCTTCCCAGTTACCATGTGATCTTGAGGAAAAGCATGACTAGGTTTCGGTTTTTCTTTTCTGGAAAATGGGGTAATATTGGTATTTACATGATATTATGAAGATTAATATATGCCAAGTATGTTGCAGAGTACCTTGCCCATGCTGCTGCTCTGTGCGACCCAATGGACGGCAGCCCACCAGGCTCCCCTTCCCTGGGATTCTCCAGGCAAGAACACTGGAGTGGGTTGCCATTTTCTTCTCCAATGCACGAAAGTGAAAGTGAAGTCACTCAGTTGTGTCCCACCCTCAGCGACCCCATAGACTGCGGCCTTCCAGGCTCCTCCATCCATGGGATTTTCCAGGCAAGAGTACTGGAGTGGGGTGCCATTGCCTTCTCCATAGACGCAATCAAATATTAACTGTTATTTCTGCTCTAGATATCGGCACTGCTATTTTTACTCCAACTTTCCAAATACTTACTTCAATAAGTATTGACTTGGCCCCCACCCAACCCTTGTACCAGATACTCTGCTATACTGTGAAGCCACAAAAGCTAAAAACTGAAATAAATAATGTTCTTATCTCGAACAATCAACCAACCACTCAATGGAAACTAAATAAAAACTAGAATCTAACAAAAGATGTGATCCTGATCAGACAGGAACCACAAAGGGCCATAATGATTTAGCAAAAAAAAAAAAAACTTATGTAACAAGGATCCCTTAGAAAATATGTCATTCCACATAGGTAAGTTTTTTAGATAAACTGTTTAAATAGCATTTTTTCCTTTTTATATCATAATGTAGATATTTCTGAAAATAAGGCATACACACTCTGCTGTCCTTCTAAACCAAGAGTAGGGCTTCCCTCGTAGCTCAGTTGATAAAGAATCTGCTTGCAATGCAGGAGACCTGGGTTTGATTCCTGGGTTGGGAAGGTGCCCTGGAGAAGGAAATGGCAACCCACTCCAGTATTCTTGCCAGGAGAATCCCATGGACAGAGGAGCCTGGCAGGCTACAGTCCATGGGGTCATAAGAGTCAGACCACCACCAAACCAAGAAAGTGTGTGCCATGAAAATGCTTGATGACTCAGAGTTACCACTGAAAACCTTATTCATTGGGTTGTATCATTACAGCAAAGTCCTCAGGGGCTTCTGAGGATATACCCGTTTCTGAGGATATACCCATCTCTTTGTTTGCATTCTTGGTTTTGAATTTTTTTCTGTCTCTTGTATTGCTACAAAACATCCACTTCCCTCCTTTAGAAATCTTTGTGATTTGTCATAAAGAGTGAAGACTTCAGAGTCAATCTGATCTGTATTTGTATACTAACTATGCTAGTTTGCATGAACCAAGGCCATTCATTCATTCATTAAATGTTTATAAATGCTATATTATTATGTCAGGAATTCTGGTACTTGTAGGGGTACAAAGACATAGTCATGCAATTTTCTGTCTTGGGAGACTATAATGTGGAAGTTTCTTACTCATTCATAACTATAATTTTCTCACATCTCTTAAGTAGAGCTAAGGCAATAACCAACATTGAAATATTAGAAATTTGGAGGAAGTGGTAGGCGAGGGGTACAAAAATACCTATATCAGTATGGCAATGACTTTTTTATTTTCTTAAAAATATTTTTGTTTGTTAGTTTATTTGTCTACTCTGGGTCTTTGTTGCAGCATACAGGGTCTAGTTCCCTGACCAGGGATTGAACATGGGCCCCTGGCATTGGGAGCATGGAGTTTTGGCCACTGGACCACCAGGAAAGTCCCTATGGCTTTTTTCTTAAAAGCAAAAAAAAAGTTTTTAGATTTCTTTCATGAAAACCAATACTAACATAGTTCTTTAGTAGTGGCGAAGTGGCATAACAAGAACTTTCAGAAAGGAAAGGATATTCTTTGCTTATGAAACCTTATGAAAGGTTTCATAGGAATGAGATATTTTCAGAAAGCAGTGGAAGCCTACATTTCCAGATGCTGTAATAGGTTCTGGGGATGTAGAAGCAAACAAAGCAATGGTTGCTCCCAGTAACTTTGCATAACTTGTCAATACACCAATAAATATATAATACAGTTGCAGATAAAGTGATTGAAAAAAATATATAGAAGTTTATAGAATGATTTTATTGAATTTATTGGTCTAAATTCAATCTAGTGCATTCCTCAATATTAAGAAAATTCCTCTGATTCAATTTCCCCACAGTCCTTCTAGACCTTTATACTCATATGGGACTATCAATAAAACCCCTGTGAGTCCTCATTTATAGAAAGTATAGATGCTGAGAAATAAAGCCCTTTCCAATTTTTTTGTTGTCATTGTTGTTCTACAACTCTGTGTTGTAAAGAACCAGGAAATTAATAACGTGGTTCTTGACTTCCAATTCCTTACTTGTTAGTTGGGCCAATGCCATTTCAACATGAGTAAATTATAAAAGAATTAACTAAGGAAAGAGTACTTGAAGTGTGCCAAATTGAGGAAATGAACTCAAACACACAAAAAAATATTGTCACTGGCTTAACCCATCCAGCA
Organism: Bos indicus x Bos taurus; assembly: GCF_003369695.1. Taxonomy (NCBI): domain Eukaryota; kingdom Metazoa; phylum Chordata; class Mammalia; order Artiodactyla; family Bovidae; genus Bos; species Bos indicus x Bos taurus. Next base: position 8,272 of record NW_020868208.1, read on the forward strand.
GCTATAACAAAATACCACCAAATGGCTTATCAACAACAGAAATTTATTTCTCACAGTTCTGGGATCTGGTAAGTCCAAGATCAAGGCACCAGCAGGCTCGATGTCTGATGAGGTCTCACGTCCTTGTTCATAGATTGCTAACTTCACCACGTAGTGAAAGGGGCAAGAGAACTCTGTGGAGCCTCTTTTGAGGGAACTAATCCCATTCATGAGGACTTTACCATCATTACCTAATTACCTCCCAAGACCTCACCTCCAATAAGTTTCAACATATGGATTTTGGGATAGACACAAACATTCAGTCTATTGCAGTAGTCCTTCTGAGCTGAGTTTTCTACTGAATGTTGGTAAATGTAAACAATAAAGCTTGTGGGAAGATAGTGGAATATAAGAGATCATGATCTGAAAAGATTCTTGGCTGAAAACACGCAAGATGTAGAATGCAGCTGGCTGAATATTTTAGAAAAGAGGGTCTTCTCAAAAGAATAAAGAGAATGATGGGCCAGAGCTGATTAGATTTTGTCTAGGGCACAAAGATGAGTGGCTGCAAATTCTGAGTCAGGGAAAAGTGACCTGATAAAAATGCTGTCTGGGAAAGACTGATGGTCATATGCAGGTTAGAAGAGAATTCTGACAAGTGAAATGAAGGTAAGAAGAAAGTTCAGTGGGAACTGGGAGTGTAAGAAAAGATTTCTCTCTATAAATCAGAGAAACCTTACCATTAAGGCAGAAAATGCCTATGATTGAAAGAAGGGCACAAAATACGAGTCTTAGAAGATTCAGTACTTAGAGGGAAGATCACCTCAGAGTTAAAAACTGGTGAATTGACATTAGATACACTGACTCTAATGAGAAAATTTGGGGGCTGGGCATGCTATAGAGTAGGTCCTTGGTGGTTATCTATTTTATAGGTAGTAGTGTATGTATGTTAATCCCAAACTCCTAAATTATCTCTCCCACTCTTTCCCCTTATCCATTTAAGCTTTGTTTGTCAAAAGTGAAGCTGGAAGATGGGTTTGGCTTTAAGAGAAGGAACAGACTGGTCATTTTTCAACATGAAGTTGAAAAGAAAATATTTCCTTCCAAAAAAAAGTTCATATCTAGTGATATGGCCATTTATTTACATATGTGAGTACACTGAGGCACCTAGGGTTTCATGAAATAGTTTGATGACCACCAGTCTATACCACACCCCACCCTCATCATTTTAAATAAAGCCCTCTTGATGCTTGAGGGCCTGAGGGAGGAAGCTGCCCAATTTAATATTGCAAGCCTGAGACAAAGGTGACCTAGAAGAAAATGAGAGGTGATAGGGGCGTTGTTTTGGTCCAAGGATACAGATACAGAATGCAAGATTTGAACTGAATTGAAATGAGGGATGATTCCAGTTTAATGCAATTATCAATACGTCTATGTGACACTTTTGCAACTTTAACAAACCTTTCAAATACACTATTTAGGTAGCTTAGTTTAGTAAGTATTGCCTGGATACAAATTATATAGTATTTGATCTAATAGAATCAGTGTATTAATTATGTAAATACAATCATTGCTTGTGTAAACAAAAACATATAACACATTTTCTATAGGTAAACCTTTCAAGTAAGGCCTTCAACCACTCTGTGAAGGAAGCATAGCTGAAAAATGTATGGTACAAAAATATGAAGTAGCATGGCCATGGCTTCATAGAATGTCAGCAGTAAAACAGATTTGAACCCAAGTCTGTCTCACTCCAATACCCGTGTTCATTCCACTCTAACCTCGAGGAACTATCAAACTGCAAAGATGGAGATCTAGGCTTAGCCTTCAATTATTTAAAATTCTTTGTCATTCGTTACACAAGTAAAAAGCTAGCATTTGCGAGATGCACCAAGAGGCCAAGAATATTTAAAGAAAAATTTTATTCCAAATAAGCAACCAGGAAATCCGCTGTGGGCTGGAGAGCACTGAGGTCTGGGCAGGCTTTTGAAAGGCAGCAGAGTAGAGATGATGATCTTTATGTAACATTCAAGAAAACTGAAGCTCACATAACTGAGGGGCATTTTCAAGAGGATGGAGCTGGTTAGCTGTAACATCAGAGATACAGGGAAGGTCTTCTTAGAAATCAAAGAGAAACTAAAGGGAAAATATGAAACAAAAGAATATCAGAGTTAAGCATGAGAGAAACCAGAACTTCCATGTAGAAATAGTAAAAGAAGTAGAAATCCTAAGTGACTATGGAGTCAATGATATATTTTCTCTCTGTTTCAGAGGGGAGTGACAGTGTCTAACTTCCATCTAAGCTCCTTTCTTCTTTTTGAGTCAGCCCCATACTGTCTGTTATTTAAGATCTAGGTTATGTTAACTGTCAGTCTCTTAGAAACTATAGCTACATTTCTGCCATCTTTAAGAAAAACTTGTACTAATTTTCATATTAAATGTCACACACTGAACATCACTGAGAATCTACTTCGTGCTGCTGAGTTTACCTTCTAGTACTCACCTGGCTGTCAGGTTACCAATAATGGTGTTAAAGTGTTTGAATATTAGGGATGTGCTTGTGGGTCCATGTACATTTTGGAGTTTGAAATAATTCATACATTTGTTTACCTCCATTTTTTTTTCACTGCTTAGGAATTGTTTTTATTTTCTCCACTTCCTTCTCCTTCTGTCTTATTTGAAGGAACATAAACATATTCAAAAGTGTCACCTGTGGGTGAAATCTTAACTCTAAGTCAGTATTAGATTTATTAACTTTCACTTCCTTTCTACTCACTAGTTGGGAGTATATAAACCAAGTCTGGATCCTTTCCCCAAAGAAATAAAGAAAATGAATGTACTCTGTTGATGTAAAGATATTGGATTTTCAGATGCTCTTCTAATTATAGACAGATTTCCTGGATGGGCCCATGAAAAACGTTGTAAACTTTCATAGTCCACTCTTATTTCCACCTCCATCAGGTTAACTTTCTTACTCTTTGTACCTGCTCTGCCTATGTTATTGCATCTGTTCTCATGGATTATTTTCACCCTATGATGAGGATTTCTGTTTCTAAACTTCTGGCCTGTTTCTCTCCCATAAGGTTTATTCAACTGAGTGCTACACTTTTAATATATCCCATTGGTACCTCAAACTTAACATGCTAAGATGGAACTCATCATCTCTCCTTTCTTTCCAAGCCAGATTATTCCGACTGTATTCATTGGTTTAGTTGATGGAATCATCAACCACTGAGTTCAATAAGGTTGGAAACTTGAAGTCATCTTTGCCTCTACTATTCCTTATTCTTCCATCAGTAATATAAACAATATGTGATTTGATCTTTTCACTAATTATTAAAATTGTCCCCATCTTCTCCACCCCCACTTCTATCGTCCTGCTGTCTTATCTGGACTTATACAACAACCTCATAAATAACTTTGTCCATAACCGATAAGCTATAAATCCTTCCTCTATACAACTTTTAGATTTATCAATGTAAGACATATTCTGGGGCAAACTCATGCTTCAAATCCTTTAATACTGTAGAGATGGCTACAGTAACCTACGTATGTGATAAAAAAAATTGTATAGAAATGAATACACACACATAGATACAAAGGAAAGTACAATCATATTAGAATTTCTGAATAAGATCATATCAATGTCAATATTCTAGTTGTGATATTATATGACAGTTTTGTAAGATGTTACTCCTCATTGGGGAAATTGGGTAACTGGTACGTGGATATGCTCTTTATTTTTTATTATAACTGTATGTGACTATAATTATTTCAAAATATAAAGTTTGCTTAAAACTATCTTACAAAATTCTTCAACATTCACCAGAAGAATTTAAGCTTTTAAAACAACATGTCACAACATGTTGCTTTCCACCTTTATCTCCTGGCATTCTCGGCCCCAAATTTTTACACTAGGCTAATAGCGTCACACACTGCTCACTCTGTAACTTTAGTCTTATCTGGCCTGACTAATTTCTTCTCATCATTTAAGGCTTTTTCCTTGATCTATCAGATGAGATGTATATATCATCATTGTACTTTTACAGTGTTATGCACATTGTATCACATTTATTAGAGATTTTCCTCCCTGTTTTAACTTCTTTACCAGGACCTTTTAGTGGGTGAAACAGTCTTATTTACTTTTATTTCCAGTGCCCATTAATTTCCTGACAAATAATAGATGTTCTCTGTATATCTGACTTTAGTAAATGAATGTGCCTCTCTGTAAGCTTGAAAACCATCAACTAATGTTATTATCTTCTACTATATAACTAGACTTAAAGCATTCATTTGCAAATTTAAAATGATTGACTATCCTACTATTTCTTTAACTCTTTATTATACTAACAGTAATGATTAAGAGCTTAGCTAAATTCATCCTGGAGTAAAATTAGTCTACTGATAATCACAATGAATCACATACATTTAAGGTGAGATATGCAGATAGAATGCAGATTTGGAGACTATATCACCTGAGAAAGCTGATGTTTTCCTTCACATGTATAAGGATCAAGTTTTCTTTTTTTTTTAAGTAAAAGCAAACTTGAGGACCCTATAAGAAAATGAAGCAAATAGAAATACCATTCATTTGTAGTATATTCAGATGTTTGCTTATCCCTTGGTCTGACATAAAATTCTACACTCCAATTAAAAACCACCCACACATACATTAAGATGTGTAACTGGTGATAAAAAAAAAAAATTGAATTCAAAAGTTTGAATTTATTGTCCCGGGGCCTGATTCTAAGATGGAGTTATGAGACGGGTAATTATGCTGAGGGTAAAATTTAAGATTTCTAAACTCATTTTTATTTTCTGATTTTTCTTTTTACTTGCTGGAGGCTGAATGGGCAGATAATCAATTGAGACATTTGTGAAATGGGCTTAATAATAGGTTAGACTCACTGTCAGACTTAGTGAGGGAATGTTTATTTTCTTTTTGAAATCTGCAGGATGTAGATTTTGGATAGTGGAGGTGCAGAGTGTAATTTTTCTAGTTAAGAAATAGACCTTTGATAGAAGTCTTGATTGCCTGATTTTAATGGCAAAATGGGATCCTTGCCACTGCTTAAAGAGATACCAGTTGCTTAACTCGTAAAATTTGCTGTGTATACCGGCATGTTTTTGAAACTTTACTCACTCCACTTTTTGATTGACTATGTTTTAATTTTAATATTCTGTCTCATTAATACAGAAACTGTAACCCTAGTTTCATTTTTATCCTTTTAAGGTTTGTAGAAACCCCAGCCCATTTCTCTTGGAAGAAAGTTATTACCGATCCACTATGTCCCAGAGCACACAGACAAGTGAATTCCTCAGTCCAGAGGTTTCCAGCACATCTGGGATTTTCTGGAACAGTAAGTATCAAATAAGCAAAAAAGCTGTTTTACGTGAACTGTTATAAATAGGTAGTGGTGGATAGTCGAAGTACTGCTTATGAAGGCATGTTTTTAGAATGAATCTCCTACCTAACCCAAAATAACTTCCCCAATGACTCTCTGATACTCAAATTCATTCCTTTGGGTTAAAGACTCTCATATACTTTTACTGTAAATAATCTCTGAGAAAGTGAAACACTAAATTTTATTGTTCATTATACCTTGCTGGGAAAAGGATTATTATCTCCTTAAGATTAGGCTGGGACACTTAACTAAATTAAGGGAAAGATGAAACGATATCAGAGTATTGGGGACCCATACGATTAGTATACATCTCTGACTCGTTCCTTCTATTCTGTGTTCCACCTAGTGATTCTTTGATGAGGGCAGTGATTTTTACTTTACAAATGGAGCTTAGATTTGGAATGCCAGAGGTTTCACATCTGGTAAGTATTTGAGCCAGATTTCATGCTGAGGGTTTCTGACTCCAACCAATGAGCTTTGCCAATTTTAAAGCAAAAAGAGCTCATTGTTACCAACTGAATGAGTGTGTGTTAGTCCCTCTCCACACCTAACACACTTTTGTTTTCCTTTATGGCAGACCCATCTGTTCAGTTCAGCCCATTGACTTGAACTTTGTGGATGAACCATCAGAAAATGGTGCAACAAACAAGATTGAGATTAGCATGGACTGTATTCGCATGCAGGACTCGGACCTGGGTGACCCCATGTGGGTGAGTGGCATGGGCTTCCCCTTTAAATCTGTGGGCCATGCTATCCACTTCTCTTATACCTCTTCCATGGCACATAAAAAAGCAGGTGACTCTGAATGGTCAAAGCCATTGGAAAGAGAGTCATTGTGGTCAGCAGAGAAATAGTTAAGAGCTGTGGATTCTGAGTATGCCTCAATTCTGCATAATGTATATGTTTCCTTTGGTGTGGAGAAGAGGATTGGAAGTAATTCCTTGCATTCTTTATCTGAATTGCTCCTCCCAGTGTTTCACAGCTGGTGGAGACAGAACCAAAGTCAAGTCCTGAATTGTATCCAAAGCACTTTCTTCTATGGCAAACTGCCTTTCTTATAGAATTATCCTTTTTAAATGAAGGAGGATGAAGTAAATTCTACACAAATACACAGATTCAAGTACCTGGTAATAGAGTAAGAGGAGAGAAGCTAATATCTAAAATAGGCTCTCTTTTTTTTTTTTTTTAACTTCACCACTGGGTCACTCATGACCTTAGGCCTCAGTTATGAAATGGTAAGAACTTACATGTACACACCTCCCAGGCAGCTAAGGAGTATACAGGTTAAGGATAGTAAAACATTTTACTGAGGTACTTAGGTGGACTTTCTTGTATTTGTGCAATCCATCATGCTAACTGGTGTGTTTTCTTTTCTTTTTTTTAATCATTCATTCATCCCACAAGTGCTACAGGCTTTTATACAGGCTACTTTTCCTGTATAAAAGCAAACAAAAATCTGTAGAAAAATAGAAAGTAAAAGAGAGAAAGAGGGTGGGGTGTCATAGAGTGTCTGCTGATGTGATTAAACAGAGCGCCTTATAATGTACCACGCCTTTCCTTTTTGGAGCTGGGGACGATTACCAGGTAACTTCATTTGAAGGAATGGTACAGATGAAAGTGTTTTGGTATACCCTTGCCTTTCTGATTCAATGTAAGATTTTACTGGAATTCTCACTGTGTACTTTTTTATATAGATTGTACTTCTTAATATTGGAAAAGAGGAGGTTGGGGGAAAAAGAGAGGAAATGGCCAAAAATAGAACATTGTAATTTTACAAATACACTGATATTTTGTCGCCAAATTGATAAATGAAAAATACACTTCTTCATTGGCCCATTCCATCTTAATGTGGATTCAGTTCTCAGTTATCCTTGATCGAGTGAAAAGAGACTGATAGGTAAATCGAAGGTTAAGTAATTCAAAGCTTGGGAATGTATGATAATTAAGCATAAATATTTATAAATATATAAATTCTGATTTGACAGTGATTTAGAAATTCAGATAGTCCCAATTCATTGAATAATATCACCTTTTACGCTGATAGGTTTCCCTAGGTTGGTGCTCTGTGTCTTCTTACATTCTCTCCAGGCAAGGATTTTCTGTTTCTCATAAAAGCAAGTCAAAGTTATTTAATTTAAAATGCAGAACGAAGTATTTCATTTACAGTTCCTGTTATTATTATCTTCTCACAGACGGAAGCACATGGGTTTTTAATGTGCCATGCTGTTTCTCCTTTGCTATTAGACATTTTCTCCTTGAGAACATCTCATTTTTTCCACCTCGTATCTAGCCATTTCCTCTCCATCCCTCAGCATCAAGCTGGCCTTACCTTCTTTAGGAAAAGATTCCATACCACTGTTCTCTACCAGTCTGAATTAGAGATTATTTCTACAGAAGCAGTCTAGGTATAATTTAATCATAAGACTTATTGTATAATATTAATATGATATATTATTTCTTTCTCTATCTCTAAAGGGGACAAGTGGCATATTTTGTCATGCATGTTTTTTTTTTTTTTTTGCCATGTTTTGCCCATAGTAGGCCCTCGGGAATTTTTAAAGTCATAAGAAATGAGACTTGGGAAGTTATCTAAAAAAGGTAAAATGTTCTCTTTAAGATCGCCCTGTCCAAAAGATTTTTTTTTCAATGACTATAATGTCCTATATTTCTATTCTTCAACACAGTAGCCATTAGCCATGTGAATCCTTTGGGCGTGTGAAATATGGCTAGTGCAAACGAGGAACTTAATTGTAACTTTAGTAATTTAAATTTAAATTGTTTCGTGCAGCTAGTTCGTAGTGTATTGGGTAGCAAAGTTCTAGAATACCAGCAATCAGGGAACCATTCTCTGCTTCAGCATTCACATCAGCAAAAACTTTCTGTCCTGTTCTTCTCTTGTATTCCTTCCATTTTGATTATAGTAGATCAGTATAAAAAGTGTTGTGCTCCTTTACCTCCGGTGTTTCCCCACTTCTGTTTGAAAGTACTCAGATTTGCCATTTGAGTTATAAAGATTGAGTCATTTAAGTTTATTTTGGTGTTTTGGGGGCTTCCCTGATGGCTCAGACGATAAAGAATCCTCCTGCAATGCAGGAGACCCTTGTTTGATCCCGGGGTTGGGGGAGATCCCCTGGAAAGGGAATGGCTACCTACTCCAGTTTTCTTGCCTGGAGAATTCCATGGACAGACGGTTCTGGCAGGCTGGAGTCTATGGGGTCACAAGAGTCAGACATAATGAGCAAATAACACTTTTACTTTTGGTGCTTTTACAAAAGAGCTAAAGGAAACTTTTGGAGAAAACCTAGTTGAGTATCTAAGGAAGAATCAGCTAAGTTATACAGTGATCTTCTAAGAGGGTAAGGAGGAAAGAGAGAAAGGCGAGGAAAGTCATAGATATAATTGCTCTTGTAGCCAGTGTCTTATTTAGCTAAGAAGGGACTGCCTTGTTTTTTAGGTTATTATTATTTAAGAAAAGTTTGAGAGGATTATTCATTTATATTCAAACTTTTTTTCCTGAGCATTGGCTATGAATCTATATGCCTGATGTTGATTCTTTTTAATTGATTTTTTTGATGCTCATTTATCCTGGTGCTCATTGAAACTTAGAGTATTCCATTTGAAAGTGATTTAAATGTTCCCCTTAGGTGTCAGAATTACAAATTTTCTTGGCTTCAATATCAGATGATGGTTAACACATCTAATATTTTATTTAATCCTTTCTGGAACTTCATGAGTTAGAAATTATTATCATTGTTTTGATAGAATTAATAATTAAAAATTAATTAAATTTAATAAATAAAAAGAAAAAGTGGTTAAAACCCTTTTCTAGGATGATATGCATAGTCATCAGCAGTGTCAGTATTTTGCCCACATTATTGGATGCAATCTTTTCTTATTCTTTTTCTATGGTAATACATTTGAGTAGAATTTGGCCTCTGTTTCTTCTTGAGTACCTCTGTTTCTATGAGATTGAGGTTTACCTGTGTGGGAAAGCCTCCACTCTTCAGCCAAGAGAGAGCCATACAGTAGAGAGTCTCCATACCTTTCTTTCTTCTGGGGAGGTAGGCACAGGACACCACTGCTAACTAGGAATAGTGAAACAGAGTGCTGCTCTCACTCACCAGCAGCTTAGAGCTTGAAATTAACTGTGTCAGATTGAAGGTAACAAGAAATCAGGATATAAGAGCAGAATAGAAGCATTTGCAAGGAGCAGAGAATTGAAGTGATTTAGGAAAAACTGGAAAATACAATGAAATGGAGTTTTGCCAGTATGGGAAACAAAATAAATCATTTTGGAAAACAACTGTATTGAAAGGAATGTGCAAGCAGAGTGAGATTGAACTTATTACATACATTTGCCTCTCTGTGGTCTTCTGTTTTATCTCCAAACTGAGGCATTGCTATTAAAGTATAGTTCTGCATGAATCCTGGGTTTTCCCTTGACTTAGGACAATTCTGACATCCTCATAGGCATCCATGTGAAGAGGCCACATGGTAAGACTAGATAATAATGGTAGTCCTTAGCTAAATGAATGACAAATGGTGGACTAGCTCAGGATGTAATAGTAACTGGTGTTCTGGTTTAGAAAGTAAGAACTAGGATCCTCTGAGATTCCTTGTCCTTCTAACTGAGAGCTGTTGAAAACTGGTTGTGAAGCTCTTTTAGTCCATTACTTGATAGCATATTTTCACTTTTTGTATATAAGTTAATAGCTAAATAGTTACAAAACTCTGCACATAAATTGCTTTTCTCTTGCATATAATAAAAAACATTTGGGATCCATGCCAAACATTTTCTCACTATGCAAGAAATATGAATCTGTGAACATGAAATTACTTGTCAGATTATCAAGGACAAAACTCTTGAAATTGAGAATGTCATCACATTTTTATTGATTTTTAAAACTACCTTCACCTTAGAAACTAGTCATGAAGTGAGTTCATAATATTTTGCTCTTATATGAACAAAGAGAACTTGAATTGCAGAGAATATGTGCCTTCTTCATTAGGATTGATTTTAGTGTCACTGAAGAATGAAATACATTGGATTAAACAAATGAATTGAATGAGATTTCTCAAAAAAGTGTTATAATTTAGACTATGCTTCCAAGATCCTTATTAGTTTCTTCATCCTATTGTCTATTATATTACTTTATATCTCAGCTCTTTGCCTTATTTATCAACTGTCTAAGCATGCCTTGTCATGTCCTTAAGAGGTGGATAATGATATTGACACTTAAAGGTTTCTGGAATGATGGATGGGAAACTATATGACATTTACTTTTGCATTTCTTTAGTCTTTTGTACTTTTGAAGAAAACCCTGTTTAGTTGAATTGGGTTTTTCCCTAGGGATTTTAGAAATCTTATCTAAGATCATGATTTCTTCCAGGGCTTCCCAGGTGACACTAGTGGTAAAGAACAGGCCCTGCCAAATACAGTGGAAGTAAAGAGATGTTGGGTTCAATCCCTGGTTGGGGAAGACCTCCTGGAAGAAGGTACGGCAGCCCATTCCAGTATTCTTGCCTGGAGAATCCCTTAGACAGAGGAGCCTGGCAGGCCCCAGTCCATAGGATCACAAAAAGGTTGGACACAACTGAAGTGGCTTATCATGCACCACATGCATGCTTTATTCATCTGTATTAAAAAGACCATAGCATACATAGGACTATCCATTTTTGTAAATTGTTATTTATAGCATCCAGTTATAAATGAAGAGTCTTCAACCCTACATACCACAAAGCAGATAGTGCTTTGTATTTGGAAAGACATAGGCCACAGCAACCTGGAGAAGGGCATGGCAACCCACTCCAGCATTCTTGCCTAAGGAATCCCCATGGACAGAGGAGCATGGTGGGCTACAGTCCATGGGGTTGCAAAGACTCAGGACACGCCTGAACAACTAACAAAATATAGGCCCCAGCACATAGCATACTACCCTGTATCTTCTATAACCAATATTATATCATATTTCACATAGATTATATATATATTAGCTCTAGCCATAAATATTTCTTTAGAAATTTACTTTCCTATATATGCTATGTTCTTGTAATACAGCTGAAAAAATCATGGTCTCTAGCCTTGAGAAGACCAGAATTATAGCAGAAAGGCAAGTATGTACAAAAAAACTTTTGAAAAATACTCATATATATATATATATATATATATATATATTTCAGTTCAGTTCAGTTGCTCAGTCGTGTCCAACTCTTTGTGACCCCATGAATTGCAGCACGCCAGGCCTCCCTGTCTATCACCAACTCACTGAGTTCACCTCAAACTATGTCCATCAAGTCGGTGATGCCATCCAGCCATCTCATCCTCTGTCATCCCCTTCTCCTCCTGCCCCCAATCCCTCCCAGCATCAGAGTCTTTTCCAATGAGTCAACTCTTTCGCATGAGGTGGCCCAAAGTATTGGAAGTCTCGGCTTTAGCATCAGTCCTTCCAAAGAACACCCAGGACTGATCTCCTTCAGAATGGACTGGTTGGATTCTTCTTGCAGTCCAAGGGACTCTCAAGAGTCTTCTCCAACACCACAGTTCAAAAGCATCAATTCTTCGGCACTTCAGCTTTCTTCACAGTCCAACTCTCACATCCATACATGGACCACAGGAAAAACCACAGCCTTGACTAGACGAACCTTTGTTGGCAAAGTAAATATCTCTGCTTTTTAACATGCTATCTAGGTTGGTCATAACTTTCCTTCCAAGGAGTAAGTGTCTTTTAATTCATGGCTGCAGTCACCATCTGCTGTGATTTTGGAGCCCCCCAAAAATAAAGTCTGGCACTGTTTCCACTGTTTCCCCATTCTATTTCCCACGAAGTGATGGGACCAGATGCCATGATCTTCATTTTCTGGAATGTTGAGCTTTAAGCCAAATTTTTCACTGTCCTCTTTCACTTTCATCAGTAGGCTTTTGAGTTCCTCTTCACTTTCTGCCATAAGGGTGGTGTCATCTGCATAATCTGAGGTGATTGATATTTTTCCCAGCAATCTTGATTCCAGCTTGTGCTTCTTCCAGCCCAGGTTTCTCATGATGTACTCTGCATACAAGTTTAAATAAGCAGGGTGACAATATACAGCCCTGACATACTCCCTTTTCCTATTTGGAACCAGTCTGTTGTTCCATGTCCAGGTCTAACTGTTGCTTCCTGACCTGCAATACAGGTTTCTCAAGAGGCAGGTCAGGTGGTCTGGTATTCCCCATCTTCTTTCAGAATTTTCCAGTTTCTTGTGGATCCACACAGTCAAAGGCTTTGGCATAGTCAATAAAGCAGAAACAGATATTTTTCTGGAACTCTCTTGCTTTTTGATGATCCAGCAGATGTTGGCAATTTTGATCTCTGGTTCCTCTGCCTTTTCTAAAACCAGCTTGAACATCAGGAAGTTCACAGTTCATGTATTGCTGAAGCCTGGCTTGGAGGAATTTTGGGCATTACTTTACTAGGTGTGTGAGATGAGTGCAATTTCTGTGGTAGTTTGAGCATTCTTTGGCATTGCCTTTCTTTGGGATTGGAATGAAAACTGACCTGTTTCAGTACTGTGGCCACTGCTGAGTTTTCCAAATTTGCTGGCATATTGAGTGCAGCACTTTCACAGCAATCAATTTCAGGATTTGAAATAGCTCAACTGGAATGTCCATCACCTCCACTAGCTTTGTTCGTAGTGATGCTTTCTAAGGCCCACTTGACTTTCAATTTCAGGATGTCTGGCTCTAGGTGAGTGATCACACATTGTGATTATCTGGGTCGTGAAGCTCTTTTTTGTACAGTTTTTCTGTTTATTCTTGCCACCTCTTCTTAATATCTTCCGCCTCTTTTAGGTCCATACCATTTCTGTCCTTTATCTAGCCCATCTTTGCGTGAAATGTTCCCTGGTAGCTCTAATTTTCTTGAAAGAGATCTCTTAGTCTTTCGCATTCTGTTGTTTCTGCTATTTCTTTGCATGATCACTGAGGAAGGCTTCTATTCTACTCTTGCTATTCTTTGGAAACTTGCATTCAGATGCTTATATCCTTCCTTTCTCCTTTGCTTTTCACTTCTCTTCTTTTCACAGCTATTGTAGGCCTCCCAGAACAGCAATTTTGCTTTTTTTGCTTTTCTTTTCCATGGGGATGTCTTGATCCTGACTCCCTGTACATGTACAAACCTCCATTCATAGTTCATCAGGCACTCTATCTATCAGATCTAGCCCTTAAATCTATCTCTCACTTCCACTGTATAATCATAAGGATTTGATTTAGGTCATACCTGAATGGTCTAGTGGTTTTCTCTACTTTCTTCAATTTAAGTCTGAACTTTGGCAATAAGGAGTTCATAATCTGAGCCACAGTGAGCTCCGGGTCTTGTTTGCTGACTGTATAGAGCGTCTCCATCTTGGCTGCAAAGAATATATCAATCTGATTTTGTGTTGACCATCTGGTGATGTCCATGTGTAGAGGCTTCTCTTTGTGTTGTTGGAAGATGGTTGTTTTCTGTGACCAGTGCGTAATCTTGGCAAAACTCTATTAGCCTTTGCCCTGCTCCATTCCGTATTCCAAGGCCATATTTGCCTGTTACCTCAGTTGTTTCTTGAATTCCTGCTTTTGCATTTCAGTCCCCTATAATGAAAAGGACATCTTTTGGGGTGTTAGTTCTAAAAGGTCTTGTAGGTCTTCATAGAACCATTCAACTTCAGCTTCTTCAGCATTACTGATTGGGGCATAGACTTGGATTACTGTGATATTGATGGTTTGCCTTGGAAATGAACAGAGATCATTCTGTTGTTTTTGAGATTGCATCCAAGTACTGCATTATGGTCTCTTTTGTTGACCATGATGGCTACTCCATTTCTTCTGAGGGATTCCTGCCTGCAGTAGTAGATATAATGGTCATCTGAGTTAAATTCACCCATTCCAGTCCATTTCATTTCGCTGATTCCTAGAATGTCGACATTCACTCTTGCCATCTCTTGTTTGACCACTTCTAATTTGCCTTGATTCATGGACCTGACATTCAGGTTCCTATGCAATATTGCTCTTTACAGCATCGGACCTTGCTTCTATCACCAGTCACATCCACAACTGGGTATTGTTTTTGCTTTGGCTCCATCCCTTCATTCTTTCTAGAGTTATTTCTCCACTGATCTCCAGGAGCATATTGGGCACCTACCGACCTGGGGAGTTCCTCTTTTTGTACCCTATCATTTTGCTTTTCATACCATTCATGGGGTTCTCAAGGCAAAAATACTGAAGTGGTTTGCCATTCTCTTCTCCAGTGGGCCACATTCTGTCAGACCTCTCACAATGACCCTCCCATCTTGGGTGGCCCCACATGGCATGGCTTAGTTTCACTGAGTTAGACAAGGCTGTGATCGTGTGATCAGATTGGCTAGTTTCCTTGATTATGGTTTCAGTGTGTCTGCCCTCTGATGCCCCCTCACAAACCCTACCATCTTACTTGGGTTTCTCTTACCCTGGTCGTGAGGTATCTCTTCACGGCTGCTCCAGCAAAGCACAGCCGCTGCCCTTACCTTGGACAAGGGGTATCTCCTCATGGCCACCCCTCCCGATCTTGAACGTGGAGTAACTCCTCTCAGTCCTCCTGCACCCACACAGCCGCCGCTCCTTGGACGTGGGTTTGCTCCTCTGGGCCGCCGACCCTGACCTCGGGTGTGGGGTAACTCCTCTCGGCCACGTTTCTGCAAAGCCCTGACAACCAGTGAGTAGGATTCCACTCTTCCGCTGGATGAGGGATGGGTTCAATCCCTGGTCAGGGAACTAAGATCCTAAAAGCTGCTT
>NW_020868209.1:0-17519 GCF_003369695.1 Bos indicus x Bos taurus
CTTCCAGGCTCCTCCATCCATGGGATTTTCCAGGCAAGAGTACTGAAGTGGGGTGCCATTGCCTTCTCCATAGACGCAATCAAAAATTAACTGTTATTTCTGCTCTAGATATCGGCACTGCTATTTTTACTCCAACTTCCAAATACTTACTTCAATAAGTATTGACTTGGCCCCCACCCAACCCTTGTACCAGATACTCTGCTATACTGTGAAGCCACAAAAGCTAAAAACTGAAATAAATAATGTTCTTATCTCAAACAATCAACCAACCACTCAATGGAAACTAAATAAAAACTAGAATCTAACAAAAGATGTGATCCTGATCAGACAGGAACCACAAAGGGCCATAATGATTTAGCAAAAAAAAAAAAACTTATGTAACAAGGATCCCTTAGAAAATATGTCATTCCACGTAGGTAAGTTTTTTTAGATAAACTGTTTAAATAGCATTTTTTCCTTTTTATATCATAATGTAGATATTTCTGAAAATAAGGCATACACACTCTGCTGTCCTTCTAAACCAAGAGTAGGGCTTCCCTCGTAGCTCAGTTGATAAAGAATCTGCTTGCAATGCAGGAGACCTGGGTTTGATTCCTGGGTTGGGAAGGTGCCCTGGAGAAGGAAATGGCAACCCACTCCAGTATTCTTGCCAGGAGAATCCCATGGACAGAGGAGCGTGGCAGGCTACAGTCCATGGGGTCATAAGAGTCAGACCACCACCAAACCAAGAAAGTGTGTGCCATGAAAATGCTTGATGACTCAGAGTTACCACTGAAAACCTTATTCATTGGGTTGTATCATTACAGCAAAGTCCTCAGGGGTCTGAGGATATACCCGTTTCTGAGGATATACCCATCTCTTTGTTTGGCATTCTTGGTTTTGATTTTTTCTGTCTTTGTATTGCTACAAAACATCCACTTCCCTCCTTTAGAAATCTTTGTGATTTGTCATAAAGAGTGAAGACTTCAGAGTCAATCTGATCTGTATTTGTATACTAACTATGCTAGTTTGCATGAACCAAGGCCATTCATTCATTCATCAATGTTTATAAATGCTATATTATTATGTCAGGAATTCTGGTACTTGTAGGGGTACAAAGACATAGTCATGCAATTTTCTGTCTTGGGAGACTATAATGTGGAAGTTTCTTACTCATTCATAACTATAATTTTCTCACATCTCTTAAGTAGAGCTAAGGCAATAACCAACATTGAAATATTAGAAATTTGGAGGAAGTGGTAGGCGAGGGGTACAAAAATACCTATATCAGTATGGCAATGACTTTTTTATTTTCTTAAAAATATTTTTGTTTGTTAGTTTATTTGTCTACTCTGGGTCTTTGTTGCAGTATACAGGGTCTAGTTCCCTGACCCAGGGATTGAACATGGGCCCCTGGCATTGGGAGCATGGAGTTTTGGCCACTGGACCACCAGGAAAGTCCCTATGGCTTTTTTCTTAAAAGCAAAAAAAAGTTTTTAGATTTCTTTCATGAAAACCAATACTAACATAGTTCTTTAGTAGTGGCGAAGTGGCATAACAAGAACTTTCAGAAAGGAAAGGATATTCTTTGCTTATGAAACCTTATGAAAGGTTTCATAGGAATGAGATATTTCAGAAAGCAGTGGAAGCCTACATTTTCAGATGCTGTAATAGGTTCTGGGGATGTAGAAGCAAACAAAGCAATGGTTGCTCCCAGTAATTTGCATAACTGATGTCAATACACCAATAAATATATAATACAGTTGCAGATAAGTGATTGAAAAAAATATATAGAAGTTTATAGAATGATTTTATTGAATTTATTGGTCTAAATTCAATCTAGTGCATTCCTCAATATTAAGAAAATTCCTCTGATTCAATTTCCCACAGTCCTTCTAGACCTTTATACTCATATGGGACTATCAATAAAACCCCTGTGAGTCCTCATTTATAGAAAGTATAGATGCTGAGAAATAAAGCCCTTTCCAATTTTTTTGTTGTCATTGTTGTTCTACACTCTGTGTTGTAAAGAACCAGGAAATTAATAACGTGGTTCTTGACTTCCAATTCCTTACTTGTTAGTTGGGCCAATGCCATTTCAACATGAGTAAATTATAAAAGAATTAACTAAGGAAGAGTACTTGAAGTGTGCCAAATTGAGGAAATGAACTCAAACACACAAAAAAATATTGTCACTGGCTTAACCCATCCAGCAGCTATAACAAAATACCACCAAATGGCTTATCAACAACAGAAATTTATTTCTCACAGTTCTGGGATCTGGTAAGTCCAAGATCAAGGCACCAGCAGGCTCGATGTCTGATGAGGTCTCACGTCCTTGTTCATAGATTGCTAACTTCACCACGTAGTGAAAGGGGCAAGAGAACTCTGTGGAGCCTCTTTTTGAGGGAACTAATCCCATTCATGAGGACTTTACCATCATTACCTAATTACCTCCCAAGACCTCACCTCCAATAAGTTTCAACATATGGATTTTGGGATAGACACAAACATTCAGTCTATTGCAGTAGTCCTTCTGAGCTGAGTTTTCTACTGAATGTTGGTAAATGTAAACAATAAAGCTTGTGGGAAGATAGTGGAATATAAGAGATCATGATCTGAAAAGATTCTTGGCTGAAACACGCAAGATGTAGAATGCAGCTGGCTGAATATTTTAGAAAAGAGGGTCTTCTCAAAGAATAAAGAGAATGATGGGCCAGAGCTGATTAGATTTTGTCTAGGGCACAAAGATGAGTGGCTGCAAATTCTGAGTCAGGGAAAAGTGACCTGATAAAAATGCTGTCTGGGAAAGACTGATGGTCATATGCAGGTTAGAAGAGAATTCTGACAAGTGAAATGAAGGTAAGAAGAAAGTTCAGTGGGAACTGGGAGTGTAAGAAAAGATTTCTCTCTATAAATCAGAGAAACCTTACCATTAAGGCAGAAAATGCCTATGATTGAAAGAAGGGCACAAAATACGAGTCTTAGAAGATTCAGTACTTAGAGGGAAGATCACCTCAGAGTTAAAAACTGGTGAATTGACATTAGATACACTGACTCTCTAATGAGAAAATTTGGGGGCTGGGGCATGCTATATGAGTAGGTCCTTGGGTGGTTATCTATTTTATTAGGTAGTAGTGTATGTATGTTAATCCCAAACTCCTAAAATTATCTCTCCCACTCTTTCCCCTTATCCATTTAAGCTTGTTTTGTCAAAAGTGAAGCTGGAAGTGGGTTTTGGCTTTAAGAGAGAGGAACAGACTGGTCATTTTTCAACATATTGAAGTTGAAAAGAAAATATTTCCTTCAAAAAAAGTTCATATCTAGTGATATGGCCATTTATTTAACATATGTGAGTACACTGTGAGGCACCTAGGGTTTCATGAAATAGTTTGATGACCACCAGTCTGTACCACACCCCACCCTCATCATTTTAAATAAAGCCCTCTTGATGCTTGAGGGCCTGAGGGAGGAAGCTGCCCAATTTAATATTGCAAGCTTGAGACAAAGGTGACCTAGAAGAAAATGAGAGGTGATAGGGGTGTTGTTTTGGTCCAAGGATACAGATACAGAATGCAAGATTTGAACTGAATTGAAATGAGGGATGATTCCAGTTTAATGCAATTATCAATACGTCTATGTGACACTTTTGCAACTTTAACAAACCTTTCAAATACACTATTTAGGTAGCATAGTTTAGTAAGTATTGCCTGGATACAAATTATATAGTATTTGATCTAATAGAATCAGTGTATTAATTATGTAAATACAATCATTGCTTGTGTAAACAAAAACATATAACACATTTTCTATAGCTAAACCTTTCAAGTAAGGCCTTCAACCACTCTGTGAAGGAAGCATAGCTGAAAAATGTATGGTACAAAAATATGAAGTAGCATGGCCATGGCTTCATAGAATGTCAGCAGTAAAACTGAGATTTGAACCCAAGTCTGTCTCACTCCAATACCCGTGTTCATTCCACTCTAACCTCGAGGAACTATCAAACTGCAAAGATGGAGATCTAGGCTTAGCCTTCAATTATTTAAAATTCTTTGTCATTCGTTACACAAGTAAAAAGCTAGCATTTGCGAGATGCACCAAGAGGCCAAGAATATTTAAAGAAAAATTTTATTCCAAATAAGCAACCAGGAAATCTCGCTGTGGGCTGGAGAGCACTGAGGTCTGGGCAGGCTTTTGAAAGGCAGCAGAGTAGAGATGATGATCTTTATGTAACATTCAAGAAAACTGAAGCTCACATAACTGAGGGGCATTTTCAAGAGGATGGAGCTGGTTAGCTGTAACATCAGAGATACAGGGAAGATCTTCTTAGAAATCAAAGAGAAACTAAAGGGAAAATATGAAACAAAAGAATATCAGAGTTAAGCATGAGAGAAACCAGAACTTCCATGTAGAAATAGTAAAAGAAGTAGAAATCCTAAGTGACTATGGAGTCAATGATATATTTTCTCTCTGTTTCAGAGGGGAGTGACAGTGTCTAACTTCCATCTAAGCTCCTTTCTTCTTTTTGAGTCAGCCCCATACTGTCTGTTATTTAAGATCTAGGTTATGTTAACTGTCAGTCTCTTAGAAACTATAGCTACATTTCTGCCATCTTTAAGAAAAAACTTGTACTAATTTTCATATTAAATGTCACACACTGAACATCACTGAGAATCTACTTCGTGCTGCTGAGTTTACCTTCTAGTACTCACCTGGCTGTCAGGTTACCAATAATGGTGTTAAAGTGTTTGAATATTAGGGATGTGCTTGTGGGTCCATGTACATTTTGGAGTTTGAAATAATTCATACATTTGTTTACCTCCATTTTTTTTCACTGCTTAGGAATTGTTTTTATTTTCTCCACTTCCTTCTCCTTCTGTCTTATTTGAAGGAACATAAACATATTCAAAAGTGTCACCTGTGGGTGAAATCTTAACTCTAAGTCAGTATTAGATTTATTAACTTTCACTTCCTTTCTACTCACTAGTTGGGAGTATATAAACCAAGTCTGGATCCTTTCCCCAAAGAAATAAAGAAAATGAATGTACTCTGTTGATGTAAAGATATTGGATTTTTCAGATGCTCTTCTAATTATAGACAGATTTCCTGGATGGGCCCATGAAAAACGTTGTAAACTTTCATAGTCCACTCTTATTTCCACCTCCATCAGGTTAACTTTCTTACTCTTTGTACCTGCTCTGCCTATGCTATTGCATCTGTTCTCATGGATTATTTTCACCCTATGATGAGGATTTCTGTTTCTAAACTTCTGGCCTTTTCTCTCCCATAAGGTTTATTCAACTGAGTGCTACACTTTTAATATATCCCATACCTAACAAACTTAACATGCTAAGATGGAACTCATCTCTCCTTTCTTTCCAAGCCAGATATTCCAACTGTATTCATTGGTTTAGTTGATGGAATCATCAACCACTGAGTTCAATAAGGTTGGAAACTTGAAGTCATCTTTGCCTCTACTATTCCTTATTCTTCCATCAGTAATATAAACAATATGTGATTTGATCTTTTCACTAATTATTAAAATTGTCCCCATCTTCTCCACCCCCACTTCTATCGTCCTGCTGTCTTATCTGGACTTATACAACAACCTCATAAATAACTTTGTCCATAAACCGATAAGCTATAAATCCTTCCTCTATACAACTTATAGATTTATCAATGTAAGACATATTCTGGGGCAAACTCATGCTTCACATCCTTTAATACTGTAGAGATGGCTACAGTAACCTACGTATGTGATAAAAAAAAATTGTATAGAAATGAATACACACACATAGATACAAAGGAAAGTACAATCATATTAGAATTTCTGAATAAGATCATATCAATGTCAATATTCTAGTTGTGATATTATATGACAGTTTTGTAAGATGTTACTCCTCATTGGGGAAATTGGGTAACTGGTACGTGGATATGCTCTTTATTTTTTATTATAACTGTATGTGACTATAATTATTTCAAAATATAAAGTTTGCTTAAACTATCTTACAAAATTCTTCAACATTCACCAGAAGAATTTAAGCTTTTAAAACAACATGTCACAACATGTTGCTTTCCACCTTTATCTCCTGGCATTCTCGGCCCCAAATTTTTACACTAGGCTAATAGCGTCACACACTGCTCACTCTGTAACTTTAGTCCTTATCTGGCCTGACTAATTTCTTCTCATCATTTAAGGCTTTTTCCTTGATCTATCAGATGAGATGTATATATCATCATTGTACTTTTACAGTGTTATGCACATTGTATCACATTTATTAGAGATTTTCCCCCTGTTTTAACTTCTTTACCAGGACCTTTTAGTGGGTGAAACAGTCTTATTTACTTTTATTTCCAGTGCCCATTAATTTCCTGACAAATAATAGATGTTCTCTGTATATCTGACTTTAGAAAATGAATGTGCCTCTCTGTAAGCTTGAAAACCATCAACTAATGTTATTATCTTCTACTATATAACTAGACTTAAAGCATTCATTTGCAAATTTAAAATGATTGACTATCCTACTATTTCTTTAACTCTTTATTATACTAACAGTAATGATTAAGAGCTTAGCTAAATTCATCCTGGAGTAAAATTAGTCTACTGATAATCACAATGAATCACATACATTTAAGGTGAGATATGCAGATAGAATGCAGATTTGGAGACTATATCACCTGAGAAAGCTGATGTTTTCCTTCACATGTATAAGGATCAAGTTTTCTTTTTTTTTTTAAGTAAAAGCAAACTTGAGGACCCTATAAGAAAATGAAGCAAATAGAAATACCATTCATTTGTAGTATATTCAAATGTTTGCTTATCCCTTGGTCTGACATAAAATTCTGCACTCCAATTAAAAACCACCCACACATACATTAAGATGTGTAACTGGTGATAAAAAAAAAAATTGAATTCAAAAGTTTGAATTTATTGTCCGGGCCTGATTCTAAGATGGAGTTATGAGACGGGTAATTATGCTGAGGGTAAAATTTAAGATTTCTAAACTCATTTTTATTTTCTGATTTTTCTTTTTACTTGCTGGAGGCTGAATGGGCAGATAATCAATTGAGACATTTGTGAAATGGGCTTAATAATAGGTTAGACTCACTGTCAGACTTAGTGAGGGAATGTTTATTTTCTTTTTGAAATCTGCAGGATGTAGATTTTGGATAGTGGAGGTGCAGAGTGTAATTTTTCTAGTTAAGAAATAGACCTTTGATAGAAGTCTTGATTGCCTGATTTTAATGGCAAAACGGGATCCTTGCCACTGCTTAAAGAGATACCAGTTGCTTAACTCGTAAAATTTGCTGTGTATACCGGCATGTTTTTGAAACTTTACTCACTCCACTTTTTGATTGACTATGTTTTAATTTTAATATTCTGTCTCATTAATACAGAAACTGTAACCCTAGTTTCATTTTTATCCTTTTAAGGTTTGTAGAAACCCCAGCCCATTTCTCTTGGAAAGAAAGTTATTACCGATCCACTATGTCCCAGAGCACACAGACAAGTGAATTCCTCAGTCCAGAGGTTTTCCAGCACATCTGGGATTTTCTGGAACAGTAAGTATCAAATAAGCAAAAAAGCTGTTTTACGTGAACTGTTATAAATAGGTAGTGGTGGATAGTCGAAGTACTGCTTATGAAGGCATGTTTTTAGAATGAATCTCCTACCTAACCCAAAATAACTTCCCCAATGACTCTCTGATACTCAAATTCATTCCTTTGGGTTAAAGACTCTCATATACTTTTACTGTAAATAATCTCTGAGAAAGTGAAACACTAAATTTTATTGTTCATTATACCTTGCTGGGAAAAGGATTATTATCTCCTTAAGATTAGGCTGGGACACCTAACTAAATTAAGGGAAAGATGAAACGATATCAGAGTATTGGGGACCCATACGATTAGTATACATCTCTGACTCGTTCCTTCTATTCTGTGTTCCACCTAGTGATTCTTTGATGAGGGCAGTGATTTTTACTTTACAAATGGAGCTTAGATTTGGAATGCCAGAGGTTTCACATCGTAAGTATTTGAGCCAGATTTCATGCTGAGGGTTTCTGACTCCAACCAATGAGCTTTGCCAATTTTAAAGCAAAAAGAGCTCATTGTTACCAACTGAATGAGTGTGTGTTAGTCCCTCTCCACACCTAACACACTTTTGTTTTCCTTTATGGCAGACCCATCTGTTCAGTTCAGCCCATTGACTTGAACTTTGTGGATGAACCATCAGAAAATGGTGCAACAAACAAGATTGAGATTAGCATGGACTGTATTCGCATGCAGGGACTCGGACCTGGGTGACCCCATGTGGGTGAGTGGCATGGGCTTCCCCTTTAAATCTGTGGGCCATGCTATCCACTTCTCTTATACCTCTTCCATGGCACATAAAAAAGCAGGTGACTCTGAATGGTCAAAGCCATTGGAAAAGAGTCATTGTGGTCAGCAGAGAAATAGTTAAGAGCTGTGGATTCTGAGTATGCCTCAATTCTGCATAATGTATATGTTTCCTTTGGTGTGGAGAAGAGGATTGGAAGTAATTCCTTGCATTCTTTATCTGAATTGCTCCTCCCAGTGTTTCACAGCTGGTGGAGACAGAACCAAAGTCAAGTCCTGAATTGTATCCAAAGCACTTTCTTCTATGGCGAACTGCCTTTCTTATAGAATTATCCTTTTAAATGAAGGAGGATGAAGTAAATTCTACACAAATACACAGATTCAAGTACCTGGTAATAGAGTAAGAGGAGAGAAGCTAATATCTAAAATAGGCTCTCTTTTTTTTTTTTTTTAACTTCACCACTGGGTCACTCATGACCTTAGACCTCAGTTATGAAATGGTAAGAACTTACATGTACACACCTCCCAGGCAGCTAAGGAGTATACAGGTTAAGGATAGTAAAACATTTTACTGAGGTACTTAGGTGGACTTTCTTGTATTTGTGCAATCCATCATGCTAACTGGTGTGTTTTCTTTTCTTTTTTTTAATCATTCATTCATCCCACAAGTGCTACAGGCTTTTATACAGGCTACTTTTCCTGTATAAAAGCAAACAAAAACCTGTAGAAAAATAAAAGTAAAAGAGAGAGAAGAGGGTGGGGTGTCATAGAGTGTCTGCTGATGTGATTAAACAGAGCGCCTTATAATGTACCACGCCTCTCCTTTTTGGAGCTGGGGACGATTACCAGGTAACTTCATTTGAAGGAATGGTACAGATGAAAGTGTTTTGGTATACCCTTGCCTTTCTGATTCAATGTAAGATTTTACTGGAATTCTCACTGTGTACTTTTTTATATAGATTGTACTTCTTAATATTGGAAAAAGAGGAGGTTGGGGGAAAAAGAGAGGAAATGGCCAAAAATAGAACATTGTAATTTTACAAATACACTGATATTTTGTCGCCAAATTGATAAATGAAAAATACACTTCTTCATTGGCCCATTCCATCTTAATATGGATTCAGTTCTCAATTATCCTTGATCTAGTGAAAAGAGACTGATAGGTAAATCGAAGGTTAAGTAATTCAAAGCTTGGGAATGTATGATAATTAAGCATAAATATTTATAAATAATATAAATTCTGATTTGACAGTGATTTAGAAATTCGGATAGTCCCAATTCATTGAATAATATCACCTTTTACGCTGATAGGTTTCCCTAGGTTGGTGCTCTGTGTCTTCTTACATTCTCTCCAGGCAAGGATTTTCTGTTTCTCATAAAAGCAGGTCAAAGTTATTTAATTTAAAATGCAGAACGAAGTATTTTCATTTACAGTTCCTGTTATTATTATCTTCTCACAGACGGAAGCACATGGGTTTTTAATGTGCCATGCTGTTTCTCCTTTGCTATTAGACATTTTCTCCTTGAGAACATCTCATTTTTTCCACTCGTATCTAGCCATTTCCTCTCCATCCCTCAGCATCAAGCTGGCCTTACCTTCTTTAGGAAAAGGTTCCATACCACTGTTCTCTACCAGTCTGAATTAGAGATTATTCTACAGAAGCAGTCTAGGTATAATTTTAATCATAAGACTTATTGTATAATATTAATATGATATATTATTTCTTTCTCTATCTCTAAAGGGGACAAGTGGCATATTTTGTCATGCATGTTTTTTTTTTTTTTTTGCCATGTTTTGCCCATAGTAGGCCCTCGGGAATTTTTAAAGTCATAAGAAATGAGACTTGGGAAGTTATCTAAAAAAGGTAAAATGTTCTCTTTAAGATCGCCCTGTCCAAAAGATTTTTTTTTCAATGACTATAATGTCCTATATTTCTATTCTTCAACACAGTAGCCATTAGCCATGTGAATCCTTTGCGCGTGTGAAATATGGCTAGTGCAAACGAGGAACTTAATTGTAACTTTAGTTAATTTAAATTTAAATTGTTTCGTGCAGCTAGTTCGTAGTGTATTGGGTAGCAAAGTTCTAGAATACCAGCAATCAGGGAACCATTCTCTGCTTCAGCATTCGCATCAGCAAAACTTTCTGTCCTGTTCTTCTCTTGTATTCCTTCCATTTTGATTATAGTAGATCAGTATAAAAAGTGTCGTGCTCCTTTACCTCCGTTGTTTCCCCACTTCTGTTTGAAAGTACTCAGATTTGCCATTTGAGTTATAAAGATTCAGTCATTTAAAGTTTATTTTGGTGCTTTGGGGGCTTCCCTGATGGCTCAGCCGATAAAGAATCCTCCTGCAATGCAGGAGACCCTCGTTTGATCCCGGGTTGGGGAGATCCCCTGGAAAGGGAATGGCTACCTACTCCAGTTTTCTTGCCTGGAGAATTCCATGGACAGACGGTTCTGGCAGGCTGGAGTCTATGGGGTCACAAGAGTCAGACATAATTGAGCAAATAACACTTTTACTTTTGGTGCTTTTACAAAAGAGCTAAAGGAAACTTTGGAGAAAACCTAGTTGAGTATCTAAGGAAGAATCAGCTAAGTTATACAGTGATCTTCTAAGAGGGTAAGGAGGAAAGAGAGAAAGGCGAGGAAAGTCATAGATATAATTGCTCTTGTAGCCAGTGTCTTATTTAGCTAAGAAGGGACTGCCTTGTTTTTTAGGTTATTATTATTTAAGAAAAGTTTGAGAGGATTATTCATTTATATTCAAACTTTTTTTCCTGAGCATTGGCTATGAATCTATATGCCTGATGTTGATTCTTTTTAATTGATTTTTTTGATGCTCATTTATCCTGGTGCTCATTGAAACTTAGAGTATTCCATTTGAAAGTGATTTAAATGTTCCCTTAGGTGTCAGAATTACAAATTTTCTTGGCTTCAATATCAGATGATGGTTAACACATCTAATATTTTATTTAATCCTTTCTGGAACTTCATGAGTTAGAAATTATTATCATTGTTTTGATAGAATTAATAATTAAAAAATTAATTAAATTTAATAAATAAAAAAGAAAAAGTGGTTAAAACCCTTTTCTAGGATGATATGCATAGTCATCAGCAGTGTCAGTATTTTGCCCACATTATTGGATGCAATCTTTTCTTATTCTTTTTCTATGGTAATACATTTGAGTAGAATTTGGCCTCTGTTTCTTCTTGAGTACCTCTGTTTCTATGAGATTGAGGTTTACCTGTGTGGGAAAGCCTCCACTCTTCAGCCAAGAGAGAGCCATACAGTAGAGAGTCTCCATACCTTTCTTTCTTCTGGGGAGGTAGGCACAGGACACCACTGCTAACTAGGAATAGTGAAACAGAGTGCTGCTCTCACTCACCAGCAGCTTAGAGCTTGAAATTAACTGTGTCAGATTGAAGGTAACAAGAAATCAGGATATAAGAGCAGAATAGAAGCATTTGCAAGGAGCAGAGAATTGAAGTGATTTAGGAAAAACTGGAAAATACAATGAAATGGAGTTTTTGCCAGTATGGGAAACAAAATAAATCATTTGGAAACAACTATATTGAAAGGAATGTGCAAGTAGAGTGAGATTGAACTTATTACATACATTTGCCTCTCTGTGGTCTTTCTGTTTTATCTCCAAACTGAGGCATTGCTATTAAAGTATAGTTCTGCATGAATCCTGGGTTTTCCTTGACTTAGGACAATTCTGACATCCTCATAGGCATCCATGTGAAGAGGCCACATGGGTAAGACTAGATAATAATGGTAGTCCTTAGCTAAATGAATGACAAAATGGTGGACTAGCTCAGGATGTAATAGTAATGGTGTTCTGGTTTAGAAAGTAAGAACTAGGATCCTCTGAGATTCCTTGTCCTTCTAAACTGAGAGCTGTTGCAACTGGTGTGAAGCTCTTTTAGTCCATTACTTGATAGCATATTTTCACTTTTTTGTATATAAGTTAATAGCTAAATAGTTACAAAAACTCTGCACATAAATTGCTTTTCTCTTGCATATAATAAAAAACATTTGGGATCCATGCCAAACATTTTCTCACTATGCAAGAAATATGAATCTGTGAACATGAAATTACTTGTCAGATTATCAAGGACAAAAACTCTTGAAATTGAGAATGTCATCACATTTTTATTGATTTTTAAAACTACCTTCACCTTAGAAACTAGTCATGAAGTGAAGTCATAATATTTTGCTCTTATATGAACAAAGAGAACTTGAATTGCAGAGAATATGTGCCTTCTTCATTAGGATGATTTTAGTGTCACTGAAGAATGAAATACATTGGATTAACAAATGAATTGAATGAGATTTCTCAAAAAAGTGTTATAACTTAGACTATGCTTCCAAGATCCTTATTAGTTCTTCATGCTATTGTCTATTGTATTACTTTATATCTCAGTTTTGCCTTATTTATCAACTGTCTAAGCATGCCTGTCATGTCCTTAAGAGGTGGATAATGATATCGACACTTAAAGGTTTTCCTGGAATGATGGATGGGAAACTATATGACATTTACTTTTGCATTTCTTTAGTCTTTGTACTTTGAAGAAAACCCTGTTTAGTTGAATTGGGTTTTCCCTAGGGATTTTTAGAAATTATTATCTAAGATCATGATTTCTTCCAGGGCTTCCCAGGTGACACTAGTGGTAAAGAACAGGCCTGCCAAAATACAGTGGAAGTAAAGAGATGTGGGTTCAATCCCTGGGTTGGGAAGACCTCCTGGAAGAAGGTATGGCAACCCATTCCAGTATTCTTGCCTGGAGAATCCCTTAGACAGAGGAGCCTGGCAGGCCCCAGTCCATAGGATCACAAAAGGTTGGACACAACTGAAGTGGCTTATCATGCACACATGCATGCTTTATTCATCTGTATTAAAAAGACCATAGCATACATAGGACTATCCATTTTTGTAAATTGTTATTATAGCATCCAGTTATAAATGAAGAGTCTTCAACCCTACATACCACAAAGCAGATAGTGCTTTGTATTTGGAAAGACATAGGCCACAGCAACCTGGAGAAGGGCATGGCAACCCACTCCAGCATTCTTGCCTAAAGAATCCCCATGGACAGAGGAGCGTGGTGGGCTACAGTCCATGGGGTTGCAAAGACTCAGACACCCTGAAACAACTAACCAAAAATACAGGCCCCAGCACATAGCATACTACCCTGTATCTTCTATAACCAATATTATATCATATTTCACATAGATTTATATATATTAGCTCTAGCCATAAATATTTCTTTAGAATTTACTTTCCTATATATGCTATGTTCTTTGTAATACAGCTGAAAAAATCATAGTCTCTAGCCTTGAGAATACCAGAATAAAGCAGAAAGGCAAGTATGTACAAAAAAACTTTTGAAAAGTACTCATATATATATATATATATATTATTTCAGTTCAGTTCAGTTGCTCAGTCGTGTCCAACTTTTGCGACCCATGAATTGCAGCACGCCAGGCCTCCCTGTCTATCACCAACTCACTGAGTTCACTCAAACTCATGTCCATCGAGTCGGTGATGCCATCCAGCCATCTCATCCTCTGTCATCCACTTCACCTCCTGCCCCCAATCCCTCCCAGCATTAGAGTCTTTTCCAATGAGTCAACTCTTCACATGAGGTGGCCAAAGTACTGGAGTCTCAAGTTTAGCATCAGTCCTTCCAAAGAACACCCAGGACTGATCTCCTTCAGAATGGACTGTGTGGATCTTCTTGCAGTCCAAGGACTCTCAAGAGTCTTCTCCAACAACACCACAGTTCAAAAGCATCAATTCTTTGGTGCTTAGCTTTCTTCACAGTCAACGCTCACATCCATACATGACCACTGGAAAAACCATAGCCTTGACTAGATGGACCTTTGTTGGCAAAGTAATATCTCTGCTTTTGAATATGCTATCTAGGTTCGTCATAACTTTCCTTCCAAGGAGTAAGCGTCTTTTAATTTCATGGCTGCAGTCACCATCTGCAGTGATTTTGGAGCCCAAAAAATAAAGTCTGGCACTGTTTCCACTGTTTCCCCATCCATCTATTTCCCATGAGTGATGGACCAGACATGATCTTCATTTTCTGAATGTTGAGCTTTAAGCCAATTTTTCACTCCTCTTTCACTTCATTCAGAGGCTTTTGAGTTCCTCTTCACTTTCTGCCATAAGGGTGGTGTCATCTGCATATCTGAGGTGATTGATATTCCTCCTGGCAATCTTGATTCCAGCTTGTGCTTCTTGCAGCCCAGCGTTTCTCATGATGTACTCTGCATACAAGTTAAATAACCAGGGTGACAATATACAGCCTTGAGGTACTCCTTTTCCTATTTGGAAACCAGTCTGTTGTTCCATGTCCAGTTCTAACTGTTGCTTCCTGACCTGCATACAGGTTTCTCAAGAGGCAGGTCAGGTGGTCTGGTATTCCCATCTCTTTCAGAATTTTCCAGTTTCTTGTGATCCCACACAGTCAAAGGCTTTGGCATAGTCAATAAAGCAGAAATAGAGTATTTTTCTGGAACTCTCTCTGCTTTTTCGATGATCCAGCAGATGTTGGCAATTTGATCTCTGGTTCCTCTGCCTTTTCTAAAACCAGCTTGAACATCAGGAAGTTCCAGTTTCATGTATTGCTGAAGCCTGGCTTGGAGAATTTTGAGCATTACTTTACTAGTGTGTGAGATGAGTGCAATTGTGTGGTAGTTTGAGCATTCTTTGGCATTGCCTTTCTTTGGGATTGGAATGAAAACTGACCTGTTTCAGTCCTGTGGCCACTGCTGAGTTTTCCAAATTTGCTGGCAAATTTAGTGAAGCACTTTCACAGCATCATCTTTCAGGATTTGAAATAGCTCAACTGGAATTCCATCATCACCTCCACCTAGCTTGTTCGTAGTGATGCTTTCTAAGGCCCACTTGACTTCACATTTCAGGATGTCTGGCTCTAGGTGAATGATCACACACCATGTGATTATCTGGGTCGTGAAGCTCTTTTTTGTACAGTTTTCTGTTTATTCTTGCCACCTCTTCTTAATATCTTCCGCTTCTTTTAGGTCCATACCATTTTCTGTCCTTTATACTAGCCCATCTGTGTGAAATGTTCCCTTGGTAGCTCTTATTTTCTTGAAGAGATCTCTAGTCTTTCCCATTCTGTGTTTTTCCTATTTCTTTGCATTGATCACTGAGAAGGCTTTCTTATCTCTCCTTGCTATTCTTTGGAACTTGCATTCAGATGCTTATATCATTCCTTTTCTCCTTTGCTTTTCACTTCTCTTCTTTCCACAGCTATTTGTAGGCCTCCCCAGAGAGCCATTTTTGCTTTTTTGGTTTTCTTTTCCATGGGGGATAGTCTTGTGATCCTGTCTCCGTACAATGTCACAACCTCCATTCATAGTTCATCAGGCACTCCTCTATCAGATCTAGGCCCTTAAATCTATTCTCACTTCCACTGTATAATCATAAGGGATTTGATGTAGGTCATACCTGAATGGTCTAGTGTTTTTCTCTACTTTCTTCAGTTTAAGTCTCAATTTGGGCAATAAGGAGTTCATGGTCTGCAGCCACAGTCAGCTGTCCTGGTTTGTTTTTGCTGACTGTATAGAGCTTCTCCATCTTTTGGCTGCAAAGAATATAATCTATCTGATTTCTGAGTGTTGACCATCTGGTGTGTTCATGTGGTGTAGAGGCTTCTCTGTGTTGTTGTGAAGACAGTGTTTTTCTGTGACCATCTGCGTAATCTTGGCAAAACTCTATTAGCCTTTGCCCTGCTCCTTCATTTGTATTCCAAGGCCATATTTGCCTGTTACCTATTTCAGTTTTTCTTGAATTCCTGCTTTTGCATTTCAGTCCCCTATATAATGAAGGACATCTTTTGGGGTGTTAGTTCTAAAAGGTCTTGTAGGTCTTCATAGAAACCATTCAACTTCAGCTTCTTCAGCATTCACTGATTGGGGCATAGACTTGGATTACTGTGATAATTGAATGGTTTGCCTTGGAAATGAACGAGATCATTCTGCGGTGTTTTGAGATTGCATCCAAGTACTGCATTATGGTCTCTTTTTGTTGACCATGATGGTACTCTATTTTCTTCTCTGAGGGATCCTGCCTGCAGTAGTAGATATAATGGTCATCTGAGTTAAATTCACCCATTCCAGTCCATTTCATTCGCTGATTCCTAGAATGTCGACGTTCACTCTTGCCCCCATCTCTTGTTTGACCACTTCTCAATTTGCCTTGATTAATGGACCTGACATTCCAGGTTCCTATGCAATATTGCTCTTTACAGCATCGGACCTTGCTTCTATCAACCAGTCACATCCACAACTGGGTATTGTTTTTGCTTTGGCTCCATCCCTTTCATTCTTTCTAGAGTTATTTCTCCACTGATCTCCAGGAGCATATTGGGCACCTACCGACCTGGGGAGTTACCTCTTTTTCAGTACCCTATCATTTTGCCTTTTCATACTGTTCATGGGGTTCTCAAGGCAAAAATACTGAAGTGGTTTGCCATTCCCTTCTCCAGTGGGCCACACTTCAGTCATCCTTCTCCAATGACCCTCCCATCTTGGGTGGCCCCACATGGCATGACTTAGTTTCACTAGTTAGACAAGGCTGTGATCCGTGTGATCAGATTGGCTAGTTTCCTTGATATGGTTTCAGTGTTGTGCGCCTCTGTGATGCCCTCACACACACCTACCGTCTTACTTGGGTTTCTCTACCCTGGTCGTGGGTATCTCTTCACGGCTGCTCCAGCAAAGCACAGCCGCTGCCCTTACCTTGGACAAGGGGTATCTCCTCATGGCCACCCCTCCCGACCTTTGAACGTGGAGTAACTCCTCTCAGTCCTCCTGCCCCACACAGCTGCCGCTCCTTGGACGTGGGGTTGCTCCTCTGGGCCGCCGCTGACCTCGGGTGTGGGGTAACTCCTTTCGGCCACGTTTCTGCAAAGCCCTGACAACCAGTGAGTAGGATTCCACTCTTCGCGCTGAGGGATGGGTTCAATCCCTGGTCAGGGAACTAAGATCCTAAAAGCTGCTTGGCAGGACCAAAAAAATAAGAAAAAGATGAATCTCCCCTTTGGCAAAGAGTGTAAGTAGTTCAGAGGTGTTTAATAGACATAAAATGTTCAACTTTTCTAGTAATAAAAAAAATTGTGAGTTGAAACAATGAGTTTATTCATCCATTTGGTCAGCAA
>NW_020868210.1:0-25475 GCF_003369695.1 Bos indicus x Bos taurus
CATACCTGAATGATTGTGAAAGGAATTGAAAAAGGAGGGTTTATAACCTAAATCTTTCTGCTGCTGCTGCTGCTAAATCACATCAGTTGTGTGTGACTCTGTGCAACCCCATAGATGGCAGCCCACCAGGCTCCTCCGTCTGGGATTCTCCAGGCAAGGATACTGGAGTGGGTTGCCATTTCCTTCTCCAGTGCATTGAAAGTGAAAAGTGAAATGAAGTTGCTCAGTCGTGTCCAACTCCTAGCGACCCCATGGACTGGGGATATTCCCCATCCAGGTGTTGAACCCAAGTCTCTTGCGATGAATCTTGCATTGGCAAACAGATTACTTACCTACTGTGCCACCTGGGAAGCATCTACATTAATATTCCTTAATAGAATCTCTATTTTGTCAGTGTATTAGTATAAACATGAAATAGCAATGAAAACCTTTATTTTGTCATTCCAATTAACAGTAATAATAATTCATTTATGTTAAAAAGAAGCTGAGTTCCCTCAATAAATTCAGGCAACCCAGGATTGATACAAATTTACAAATATAAAAGTCATTGTTCTCAGTTAACAAAGATCATCTGTAATTAACAACTGTGTATAGAGTCATACATGACTGAGCAACTGAACTGAACTGAACTGATGACTCTGATCTGTAAACCATTCTGGAACGTGAGGTGTTAACCATTCCTGGGATGGTTTTTGGTGTAATGAAGAATTTATGACATCACTTCAAAGTTTTTTTTCCTTACACCTCATCATGCTTTTTTTCCCTCTAGTCCCATGGATCTTAGGATAACAAGTTACATATTTTTTCTGTCCCTTTCTTTTTAATGAATTCTACTGTCTTGGATGGAGAAGGCAATGGCACCCTACTCCAGTACTCTTGCCTGGAAAATCCCATGGGTGGAGGAGCCTGGTGGGCTGCAGTCCATGGGGTCGCTAGGAGTCAGACACGACTGAGCGAGTTCACTTTCTTTTCACTTTCATGCTTGGAGAAGGAAATGGCAACCCATTCCAGTGTTCTTGCCTGGAGAATCCCAGGGATGGGGGAGCCTGGTGGGCGCCGTCTCTGGGGTTGCACAGAGTCAGACATGACTGAAGTGACTTAGCAGCAGCAGCAGTGTCTTGGATAAGGGCTTCCCAGGTGGCACTGGTGGTAAAGCTCATGCCTGCCAATTCAGGAGACATAAGAGATGTGGGTTCCATCTCTAGGTTTGGAAGATCCCCTGGAGGAGGGCATGGCAATCCACTCCAGTATTCCAGCTGGAGAATCCCCATGTACAAAGGAGCCTGGCAGGCTACAGTCCATAGGGTCTCAAGAGAGTCAGAAATGACTGAAGTGACTTAGCAGCAGTGTCCTGGATCTCATTTTTGAAACAGGCATGTGGCTCATTGAAAGTGAAAATTAACCTGTATGATACACAAGTGCTGGCCATTGTATTAAATAAGAAACCGGAAGTGATTTTCAGGACACACATGCTATTCCATAGTAAGTGTAAGCATGGCTTCTTTAAGAAAAGATCACTAACATTCCCCAAATTCACCAATTTAAAAAAGCAACAATATTTAAATGTCTATTAAAGATTGCGTTCCTTATTGTATATAAATTGTGAGACACAAGTGGGAAGCCTCGAAATTCCACAATATAATTGAAAAAAATCTAGGTTTTCACATTCACTATGTGTACTGAATTTTCTCTTCATAACTTTAAGACTCCTAAGGAAATCATAAGTAATTCTATGAACATACATATATCCTCAAGGCAGTTTGCACCCTTTGCATTATGAGATAGTATTCCACTTCCTTATCTTTTCCTTTCACTTGAGGATTTTTTCTTGGTGTTAGGTTTATAAGCTAGAATAACTTGTCACAGAAGAAAACAGAATACTTAATAAATTTGATATCTTGGGTAATAGCTTGGTTTTCTAACAACCTGACTCAAATGGAAGTGAGTCTGAGTGAACTCCGGGAGTTGCTGGTGGACAGGGAGGCCTGGCGTGCTGCGATTCATGGGGTCGCAAAGAGTCGGACAGGACTGAGCCACTGAACCTAACTGAATCTTTTTCTAAAATGATTTATTCCACTCCTGATTGTGTTTGCTGACATCTAATACCATGGGAAAATATCATCATGACTGTATGGGGGAAAAAAAAAAAACTCATTAGAATCAATTTAGATTATTTTCAGATTATTAATTTATGACTGCCTTTGACTAGTCCTACAATTAGTTCAGAATCTTGTTTCTTCCAGTCCTCTAGTTTTTTTTTTTTTAAGTCCTTGTTCTTTCTTAATGGAAAATGGAAATCAAATCAAGTACCAATAAGTACGAATAGGAATAATGAAGGAAAAATATAAAGACCTAAGTCACTCTCAAAAATCTGTATATTTTGCTAAAAATGTTGCTTCTCCCCTAATTGTCTAAATTTTGACTATTATCTATGTCTTAAGACAATTTTTAAATTAAAAAGGAAATGAATCTTATAAAAATATGGCATCAGGACTTAACTTGCTAGTTAAAAATGTGTGAGACTATTAGGGATTTGCATTCCAAGAGAAATTATTAAAAATGCTACTCTCTGAGTTATAGGTTTCTTTTCCACTATGAACATGACTATAATATTTCATGGAATATTATGAAGGCTAATTTTAATTTAAAAGTGAAATTATATAAAAACTTTAAAGCATGTATTCCAGAGTAAATACTATTTTATTTATTCCTAAAAATAAAATCTCAATTATTCCTTGAGGAAGATGATCCCAATATAAAAATAATAACTATTTTTGAGGAAACTGGTTTGAGAGACAATGCTAAGACTTATGTAGTTATTTAACAGACTCATTACAATAGTTTTGTATAATGTTTGAATAACCTAACAATGAGAGGTTAATATTACAAAATCATCATAGCTAGTAAATGGTCAAATTGGTATTCTAAATTCTTTCTGCTTGAACTGAAGCTTGTGTTATTTATCAAACATATATTCAATGAGGAGGACCAAACTCAAAGGGTAATTTTCTAATCGCTGAATAATCTTAGTAAGACAAACAGAAAGTATTAATGTGCTCATTCTTCATAACCCTTGATATTTACAGAAAGGAAAGCCGACTCCAAATTATTCATCTCAATGTAATGAAAAGTTAAGCTAAGAATTTATAAATCAATGCTAAGAAAAAGTTGTCATTGGCTTTTACTTCACAGTCTTACCTCTTTTTGTACAAATGCATCACTTCAGGTGACTGAAGCTATTTTATTTTATTTATTTATTTTTTTCCTAATTTTATTTTATTTTTAAACTTTACTAATTGTATTAGTTTTGCCAAATATCAAAATGAATCCGCCACAGGTATAAAAACTTGATCACTATTTCAACTTTAGGATAAGATATCGAGCTTTTCTAAGAATACTCTATATCAACACCATTTGGAATACCTTATTTCTATAGATAAACTTCCTTGATACATGTTACATGGAAGCCAGGGGAGCAAACACAGTGAAGGGAAGCAAGATATGGAGTTACTGTGACCTTTCTGGATGTGACTTCTATAATGATTTTAACCTGCATGAGGCAAATGTTGCTTTATCCACCATATGGCCAAGGCTCATGGGAAATACTCCAGTGAATCAAATGTGACAACAGTGCCAAGAGGAAATACACTAAGGATTATAAACATATTATCAACTTTATATCACTACTGAAACAGAAAACTTGGCAGATAATATCCAAGCAGATATAAAAGCATGAGAACTAAGGCAGAAGCATATGGAATGTTTTGCTTACATCTATGTGAAGATATCTAAATGTACAGGATTTTGGAAGGGATTTCCTGAATATCCTAAATCACCATTTCCCTGAAGAATAGACCTTTTCCCCTTTGCTGACTAAACTACTGTGAATGAATTAATCTTATGAGTAAACATTACATTTTCCTTTCTTATGTGATAAAATGTCTCTATTAAGTTGCTCTCTGTGCTATTAAATATAAAAAATTAACAATAATAGAGCACAATAAAAAACGATAATGAAGAAAAAAATATCATACTCAGTGAATTCCAATGAAATTTATGAGAAATTTTGGATTAAATACACTTTAAACTGTTCAAACTCTTCCAAACACTTTTCAGGTTATTTTCCATAATAATAGTACTAACTGTTGAGAAGGACCTACCAGAGTCCTGTTTTCATCTGATTGATTGTCAGTGTTCCAGTAATTACTGAAAGCATAAAATCTAGTAATTTTATAGGAATTTACAACTCAGATTCCTTTTAATCTAATTTTAGAAAGGACAGAAATTAAATAAACCTTTCTAGCATCACTGTTATTCATTCAACAAGCATATATGAAAATTCTTTTAGCTTTAGATACTATAGGAGCACTAGGGACACTACAGGATCAAAAGATATGACCCAACTTTAATCAGCTTACCAAGGAATCTCCAAACACAATATAGAAGATACTGTCGTGGTCCATGCACAGGTTGGAAAGGAATTTCCAGACATATAGAATGAGAGGGAAATAAAGTTTATTAGAGTGGGAGATGCTGATAAGAAGAGATACTACAATCGATCTAGTTAAAAGGCTGAGACACAATAGACTTAGGGATATGGGGAGAGGGGAGGAGAGGGTGAGATATATGGAAAGAGTAACATGGAAACTTACATTACCATATGTAATAGATAGTCAAGGGGAATTTGCGGTATACTCAGCTCGAAATTCAAACGGGGCTCTACATCAAAAGGGGTGGGGTTGGGAGGGAGTTGGGAGGGAGTTCAAGGGGAGGGGATATATGTATAGCTATGGCTGATTCATGTTGAGCTTTGACATGAAACAGAAAACAGCTGTTTTCTGTCAAAAATTTCTGTCAAGAAAAATTCTGTAAAGCAATTACCTTCAATGAAAGA
Organism: Bos indicus x Bos taurus; assembly: GCF_003369695.1. Classification (NCBI taxonomy): domain Eukaryota; kingdom Metazoa; phylum Chordata; class Mammalia; order Artiodactyla; family Bovidae; genus Bos; species Bos indicus x Bos taurus. The sequence continues at coordinate 4,895 of NW_020868210.1, forward strand.
ATAAATAAATTTTAAAAAAAAAGAAGAAAAAAAAAAAAAAAAAAGAATGGGAGATGCTGTTAGAACAGTGAGACAGCTCAAGGAAGAAACGATGTTGAACATTCCTTAGTCCACATTATATCCAGGGTACAAGTACAAGGAATGTGATAGGTGTCTTGCGGGTCATTTGCTGACTGGATGAGGCATGTTGGGCTGGGGATCAGATCAGATCAGTCACTCAGTCATGTCTGACTCTTTGCGACACCATGAATCCCAGCATGTCAGGCCTCCCTGTCCATCTCCAAATCGCGGAGTTCACTGAGACTCAAGTCCATCGAGTCAGTGATGCCATCCAGCCATCTCATCCTCTGTTGTCCCCTTCTCCTCTTGGCCCCAATCCCTCCCAGCATCAGAGTCTTTTCCAAAGAGTCAATTCTTCGTACGAGGTGGCCAAAGTACTGAGTTTCTTTCCTTCCTGGCTGATCTCCTTCAGAATGGACTGGTTGGATCTCTTGCAGTCCAAGGGACTCTCAAGAGTCTTCTCCAACACCACAGTTCAAAAGGATCAATTATTCGGCGCTCAGCCTTCTTGTCCAACTCTCACATCCATACATAACCACAGGAAAAACCATAGCCTTGACTAGACGGACGTTTATTGGCAAAGTAATGTCCCTGTTTTCAATATGCTGTCTAGGTTGGTCATACTTTCCTTCCAAGGAGTAAGCATCTTTTAATTTCATGGCTGCAGTCACCATCTGCAGTGATTTTGGAGCCCAGAAAAATAAGTTGTACACTGTTTCCACTGTTTGCCCATCTATTTCCCATGAAGTGGTGGGACCGCATGCCATGATCTTCGTTTACGGAAATGAGCTTTAAGCCAACTTTTTTTACTCTCCCTTTTCACTTTCATCAAAGAAGCGTTTTAGCTCCTATTCACTTTCTGCCATAAGGGTGGTGTCTGCATATCTGAGGTTATTGATATTTCTCCCAGCAATCTTGATTCCAGCTTGTGTTTCTACCAGTCCAGTGTTTCTCATGATGTACTCTGCAATATAAGTTAAAATAAGCAGGGTGACAATATACAGCCTTGACATACTCCTTTTCCTATTTGGAACCAGTCTGTTGTTCCATGTTCAGTTCTAACTGTTGCTTCCTGATCAGCATACAAATTTCTCTAGAGGCAGGTCAGGTGGTCTGGTATGCCCATCTCTTTCAGAATTTTCCAGTTTATTGTGATCCACACAGTCAAAGGCTTTGGCATAGTCAAAAAGCAGAAATAGATGTTTTTTCTGGAACTCTCTTGCTTTTTCCATGATCCAGAGGATGTTGGCAATTTGATTTCTGGTTCCTCTTCCTTTTCTAAAACCAGCTTGAACAACAGGAAGTTCACAGTTCACATATTGCTGAAGCCTGGCTTAGAGAATTTTGAGCATTACTTTACTAGCATGTGAGATGAGTGTAATTGTGCGGTAGTTTGAGCATTCTTTGGCATTGCCTTTCTTTGGGATTGGAATGAAAACTGACCTTTTCCAGTCCTGTGGCCACTGCTGAGTTTTCCAAATTTGCTGGCATATTTACTGCAGCAGTTTTCACAGCATCATCTTTCAGGATTTGAAACAGCTCAACTGGAATCCCTTCACCTCCACTAGCTTTGTTCATAGTGATGCTTTTTAAAGCCCACTTGACTTCACATTTCAGGATGTCTGGCTCTAGGTCAGTGATCACACCATCGTGATTATCTGGGTCGTGAAGATCTTTTTTGTACAGTTCTCTCTGTGTATTCTTGCCACTGCTTCTTAATATCTTCTGCTTCTGTTAGGTCCATACCATTTCTGTCCTTTATCAAGCCCATCTTTGCATGAAATGTTCCTTTTGGTATCTCTGATTTTCTTGAAGAGATCTCTAGTCTTTCCCATTCTGTTGTTTTCCTCTATTTCTTTGCATTGATCGTTGAAGAAGGCTTTCTTATCTCTTCTTGCTATTCTTTGGATCTCTGCATTCAGATGTTTATATCTTTCCTTTTCTCCTTTGCTTTTCACTTCTATTCTTTTCACAGCTATTTGTAAGGCCTCCCCAGACAGCCATTTTGCTTTTTTTGCATTTCTTTTCCATGGGGATTGTCTTGATCCCTATCTCCTGTACAGTGTCACGAACCTCATTCCATAGTTCATCAGGCACTCTATCTATCAGATCTAGGCCCTTAAATCTATTTCTCACTTCCACTATATAATCATCAGGGATTTGATTTAGATCATACCTGAATGGTCTGGTGGTTTTCCCTACTTTCTTCAATTCAAGTCTGAATTTGGCAATAGCCATGGCTGCGTGGGCGCAGGAGGGCCTAGAGGAGCTATCCCACGTTGAAGGTCAGGAAGGTGGTGGTGAGGAGATACCCCTCATCCAAGGTAAGGAGCAACGGCTGCACCTTGCTGGAGGAGCTGTGAAGAGATACCCCACGCCCAAGGTAAGAGAAACCCCAGTAAGACAGTAGGTGTTGCAAAAGGGCATCAGAGGGCAGACACACTGTAACCATACTCACAGAAAAACTAGTCAATCTAATCACACTAGGACCACAGCCTTGTCTAACTCAATGAAACTAAGCCACGCCCATGGGGCAACCCAAGATGGGCGGGTCATGGTGGAGAGATCTGACATAATGAGGTCCACTGGAGAAGGGATGGCAAACCACTTCAGTATTCTTGCCTTGAGAACCCCATGAATAGTATGAAAAGGCAAAATGATAGGATAGTGAAAGAAAACTCCCCAGGTCAGTAGGTGCCCAATATGCTACTGGAGATCAGTGGAGAAATAACTCCAGAAACAATGAAGGGATGGAGCCAAAGCAAAAAGAATACCTGCCTGGGTCCAGCCTCGGCTGATCCAGGGAGTTCAAAGCGGGGACGGCGTCGGCGAAGGTCAGGATACAATAGCTTCAATTAGATATTAATTAAAGATATAAAGAGTAATAGAATAAGGATAGCTCAGTAGGAAAATTCAGTGGAGAAAGAGGCTGAGTAGCTTGGTTTACGCGGGGGACCAATAAAACTTCAAGACAAGAAGCTTTGCACCACTTACATAGGCCGCAGGCGTCCTTCCGTTCTCCCGAAGGAGAGGAGACACTGAGGCCTCCCCGGTCAGATCTTAGAAGCCCAGGCAAAATTAGTAAGCTTGGTGGTTTCGTGCTCCAGATGGAGACTCAGCCAGAGTGAGAGAGAGAGAGACATGGGGAGACCAGTATTTCGAGAAACTGATCCCAATTCTTTATTTTCCATGGTCTACTTTTATACACTGAGATGTTATGCAAAAGTCATGTGGGGTCAGCAGTCCTGACTTTCATCAAAGTCAGGTGCTTCATACAAATGTATACAGAGGTCTTAGGGGTATTACATCATCTTCTGGCCAGGGGGGCCCGCTGACAATTTATGACCCTCTCCTTGTGACAGCAGTCAGTCAACCAGGACACTTATTTCTCCAGGGGTGATTATTCTTAAAACAGACGCCACCCCAATAAAGTTACATTCCTATAGGGTGAGGGTATAGTGGGTTTTAGTTAAGGAAATAATTTACTTAGCCTAAGGTCTAACATGATTTATATCAAAGGTTAATACTTATTTCTTCTATATATTCATTAATGTGTGTAAGGGCAGGGGATGTGGAGTCTTAGCAACAAACATTGGCTCAACAAATGAAAAACCCTTCACCAATACAATTTTTATTCAGCCCACTATACTTATAGTTTTCTAACTTCTCTAAGAACCTGTTTTTAGAGGGTTTTAAAGCATCTCATGCCTCTCACGGTTGGGAGGCTGTGAGCAATCACATGTGGCTGGACGAGCCTGTCAGGCAGGCTAGAGAACCTTCAGAGGAGTTTGTAGGTTAAAACACTCTTGTCACGCCCAAGAGTTTTATTAACTGGAGCTCTAGGTTAACTCCTTCTCCGAAAGAGGTGGTGGTGGACAGCCCCCCGTAAAGTCAGAGGTGTAGGTGAGAGCACAAAGTAGTAAAGTAGGCAAGCTCTGGTTATGGGGGTAGATGCTTGAGGATTTCCAGGGGGACTCCTGAGGCTCGATCCCGCCTTTGCGTATGTCAGCCTCCTTCCTCATGACCTTTGCCACTGGTGGAGTACCTCACTCTGGCCCCCAACAAATACCCCAGCTGTGGATATGACTGGTGATGGAAGCAAGGTCCGATGCTGTAAAGAGCAATATTGCGTAGGAACCTGGAATGTCAGGTTCATGAATCAAGGCAAATTCGAAGTGGTCAAACAAGAGATGACAAGAGTGAATGTCGACATTCTAGGAATCAGCAAACTGAAATGGACTGGAATGGGTCAATTTAACTCAGATGACCATTATATACTACTGCGGGCAGGAATCCCTCAGAAGAAATGGAGTAGCCATCATGGTCAACAAAAGAGTCCGAAATGCAGTACTTGGATGCAATCTAAAACAACAGAATGATCTCTCTTCGTTTCCAAGGCAGACCATTCAATATCACAGTAATCTAAGTCTATGCCGCAACCAGTAATGCTGAAGAAGCTGAAGTTGAATGGTTCTATGAAGACCTACAAGACTTTTTAGAACTAACACCCAAAAAAGATGTGTTTTTCTTTATAGGGGATTGGAATGCAAAAGTAGGGAGTCAAGAAACACCTGGAGTAACAGGCAAATTTGGCCTTGGAATACGAATGAAGTAGGGCAAAGACTAATAAAGTTTTGCCAAGAAATGCACTGGTCATAACAAAACCTTCTTCCAACAACACAAGAGAAGACTCTATATATGGACATTACCAGATGGTCAACACCGAAATCAGATTGATTATATTTTTTTTGCACCCAAAGATGGAGAAGCTCTATAGAGTCAGCAAAAGCAAGACCAGGAGCTGACTGTGCCTCAGACTGGGTTGGGAAGAGTAAGGCAAATACCTTCCTTGTCTGGGGTAGGAGGGGAGACAGGTTATACTGCTCAGGAGGACCTGAAATCCGTTAATAATTATGATACGGGGGAGGGAAGGACCATATGTGTCTGGTTTTTTCCATTTCTGCTTTCCAAGACCCTCCTTGGTTTTATCTGCTCAGGAGAAGAGGAACGATGACCACTCTGGCTTCTTCAGGCTGTTCAAGGGTGTCATGTGGCTCTGGGCTCCCTTTGCCTGCTTCTTTGTCAGGGTGCATTTATGGAGGGAGATGAGGGTCCATGAAATGATAAGGTGATTTGTTTCAGCATTGTCTTTGGGTTGGTCAGAAGATATTCTTGTTGTACTACCACTTGGAGATTTCTTATATTCTAGAAGAAACAAACTTAACAAAAAAGTTAAAGGTACATGGCCCAAAGATTAGAAGTAGGAGGAAAGCTGCTCAGGGGCTAGCCAGGAGAACCAGGGCCAGACAGTGGTTCGTGACATTAGTGTTTCTCTAGGTACAAGAAGATGCAAGAATTTGGGCTCGTAAAATCTTTACCTGAAAACATCTGACTATCTGAAGGCCAGTTCTTCTGGGCTTTTCCAAGAGCACAGAGTGCCTTATTTCTTATCTCCATCCTGAGCTCCTTTTAAGGGGTGTTGAATGTCAGCAGCTTGCAGTGGTCATGATGTAATCTTTGTAGAGGCAGCTGGCAAGTGCCAACTCCCAGTCAGCAGGGTCCACATATTTGACCATGCTTTGGGTGCACTTCATGCCCATTGTGCCCCGCAGTGCTGGGAAGGCTCATTCCAGGTCCGGGGAAGATTCCATTGATCGGCCACTCAGGGTGCTGTTATTGGACCAGGTCTTGTGAGTAGCAAAAGTCTCTGGACCATACCTGTCTTACTAGCCTCTTGGTCCAGGAAAATATTCCCTCTTGTTGCTTGTTTCCATATCTAGAGTTACATTATTACAATCATTGATCTCATGGAACTGATTATCAGCATTTTATCACAGGCTCAGTCACACATTTATTAACATAAGAAAAATCTTCTGATACAAGAGACATAGAAAATAGTACAGCTAGCAGCTGGTAATAAGGTCACACGCAAGAATTTAAGTCAAGAACTTTCATTAGGTATAGCCCAGAATACCCTGGGTCATTTGACTTGGTTAAATGACTATAGACAGGTGTCACTCTCCTGGTTGTACATAGAAAGGTTGGTTATAGAGATAAGCTTAAGAAACAAACTTAGAGTGTCCTTTTTAATAACTTAATTAAACCTTTTAGCAATATAACATAACAGCAAGGAACTATCTCAGAAGTGAGTTGTAGTAAACACAGACCTTAATTAACAAAACTAGAACTTAATATTAAGTGAAATATAATTTTTTTGTCATTGTGAGGGCATTAACGCTGTAGCCAGGGAAGGCTTTAACCCATCAAATAAAAATGAGGTTTGTCAGGGACCCTGAAAAATCCAAGCAACCGTCTTGGATTTCCCATAGCCCTGACTCTTTGATATACAGCTATTGTTAACCCATTTTAATTCTCTGATTTAGGAGTAGACTATTGCCATGTTTTAAGGACATCAAATAGCAAAAGTCTAACAGTGAAGCGTTATTTCTTATAGAAGCAGAATGAGCTTTTACATGTATCATAATCTTTAATAATTCTTATTTACTTTACCAAAGTAACAAAAGATTTAAAAAACAAATAAAATACTTAAAGGCAAAGAAACCCATAATCTGTTTTTGAAAGCTTCATTTTTTTTTTAGTTATTAATTTTATTTTTTTTAACTTTACAATATTGTATTGGTTTTGCCATATATCAACATGAATCCACCACAGGTATACACGTGTTCCCCATCCTGAACCCTCCTCCCTCCTCCCTGCCCGTACCATCCCTCTGGGTCGCCCCAGTGCACCAGCTCCAAGCATCCAATATCATGCATTGAACCCGGACTGGCGACTAGTTTCTTATATGATATTATACATGTTTCAATGCCATTTTCCCAAATCATCCCAACTTCTCCTCTCCCACAGAGTCCAAAGACTGTTCTATACATCAGTTCTATACATCTCTTTTGCTGTCTTGTATACATGGTTATTGTTACCGTCTTTCTAAATTCCATATATATGCATTACTATACTATATTGGTGTTTTTCTTTCTAGTTTACTTCATTCTGTTTAATAGGTTCCAGTTTTATCCACCTCATTAGAACTGATTCAAATGTATTCTTTTTAATGGCTGAAAGCTTTATTCTAAGAAAACTTTGTTCTCTTAACATAGAGAATAGGCTAAATTCCAGCCTGTTACCAGTTTACCAGATAACAAACAAACAAAAGTATTTATTGGTTAATCTTAGAAAAGTCTTTTCCATAAATCTTGAAATAGCTGTATTCTTGCAAATGCATCACAGTGAAACCATAGAAGGCATGTTAAAAATCTGATTAAATTGCAATTGACAAAGTAGCCTGGCCATTGCTGTGATATGTAACACTAATATGATAACTAGAATTATAATTGAGCACGTTTTTATCAAGGCATATCAGATCTATACGAATTCCACATAATTTTAGGATATATATATTAGTAAATCAAACATATAGTATGACATGAGAAGATTTATAATCCCTTCAACAATATTTTCCATGTAACTTAACATGTCTAATGAACCCAGGTGGTTTAAAAGCTCTTTGGGTTGTCTCAGGGGCCCTCTGAAGCATCCCAAAGTCATCCTCATAAAATATGTGATAGTGATAGTGATAGTGATAGTGATAGTGATATTGAAGTCACTCAGTCGTGTCTGACTCTTTGTGACGCCACGGACAGTAGCCAACCAAGCTCCTCTGTCCATGGGATTTTCCAGGCAAGAATACTGGAGTGGGTTGCTATTTCCTTCTCCAGGGGATCTTCCTTACCCAGGGATCGAACCCAGGTCTCCCACATTGTAGGCAGACGCTTTACAGTCTGAGCCACCAGGGAAGGCCCATAAAATATGTGAGATGACCCTAAATCTCTTGGTGGACTTGATAATGATGAACTACTGAACAAATCCAACTCCAAAATACTGGAGTGGCAGTTGAACCGCCACTTGGTATAGGTAAAAATCAAGTTACGAGGGAAAAGAAGAAACAGAAAATAACCCAATCAAATAAAATAAACCTCAAAAATTTTACCCTAAACAAATGGAGGTTTTTGAACACTTGACAAAGACATCAAAATAACTGTCATAAATATGGTCACTAAATTCAGGAGAGTGGCAGTGTTTTAGTTTTATTGAATTTATTCTGAATTATTTGAATGAATTTTTTTTCCAAAATAATAGAGAACATGTGAATTATACACAAATTACATGATACCATAATCAATATTTAACTTCAAAACATGTATTGAATTTCACAAAATAAATATCTTGACATTAAAAGTCTCATGCAAGAGTTCATATCTCTTTGGATTGAATTTAGTGTATGCCGACTAAAAAATATAGTCACAACCTGAAAGAAGAGAGCTATTTTATTTGATGGGAATGTTTAGGACTCTGAGCCCAGGAAACAACATCTCAGTAGCTCTGAGAAAACTGCTTCAAGAAGACAGGAGAGGGAGTTAGACTACATACAAGTTTGCAACAAAGAGAGCTGCTGCTGCTGCTGCTAAGTCACTTCAGTCGTGTCTGACTCTGTGTGACCCCATAGACAGCAGCCCACCAGGCTCCCCGTCCCTGGGATTCTCCAGGCAAGAACACTGGAGTGGGTTGCCATTTCCTTCTCCAATGCATGAAAGTGAAAAGTGAAAGTGAAGTCGCTCAGTCGTATCCGACTCTCAGCGACCCCATGGACTGCAGCCTTCCAGGCTCCTCCATGGGATTTTCCAGGCAGGAGTACTGGAGTAGGGTGCCAGTCTGAACACCAAAGATCAGGTATCAAATTAAGGAATTAAACATTCTAGGTATGGGAAGAGGCAAGCCTCTAGGTTCACTGAATTATTTCCTTTCATAAATACCTCAGCTGCTACTGCTAAGTCGCTTCAGTCGTGTCCGACTCTGTGCAACCCAATAGAGGGCAGCCAACCAGGGTCCCCAGTCCCTGGGATTCTCCAGCCAAGAACACTGGAGTGGGTTGCCATTTCCTTCTCAGCTATCTGGGGCAAAATCCGGTTCCCTTGTTCACCTTAAAGAGTTGCAAGTGGCTACTTCTTGCATCACCCCAGGTACTCGGCAATCACCATGAGGGAATGAGACTCTACTGGATCTCAGTTTGGGGAGCTCTCATTCACATTTGGTGGAGAAGGAAGTGGCAACCCACTCCAGTGTTCTTGCCTGGAGAATCCCAGGGACGGGAAGCCTGGTGGGCTGCTGTCTATGGGGTCACATAGAGTCAGACACGACTGAAGTGACTTAGCATAGTATTCACATTTGGAGACCAGAAATTGCTGATGGCTGTGACGTTTCTTGTTTGTTGATATGGCAGGAGACATTTTCATTTCACACGTAATATCACACAGAATATATAGTTTCTTTAAACAATGCTGCTGCGGCTAAGTCGCTTCAGTCATGTCCGACTCTGTGCGACCCCATAGACGGCAGCCCACCAGGCTCCCCTGTCCCTGGGATTCTCCAGGCAAGAATACTGGAGTGGGTTGCCATTTCCTTCTCTGATGCATGAAAGCGAAAAGTGAAAGTGAAGTCACTCAGTCGTGTCCGACTCCTAGCGACCCCATGGACTGCAGCCCACCAGGCCCTTCCGTCCATGGATTTTCCAGACAAGAGTACTGGAGTGGGTACTATTGCCTTCTCCGCTTTAAACCATAGGAAATATTAATGTTCATCTTGAAAATACACAGGAAATTACACACTCATTTTGAAACTCTATATTTGAAGTACAAGGTGGTATCATAGGATCTTTTCAGGGACTGATGAAGAGAATTAAAACCGTCTTTCACATTGTGCTATGTCTTAAAGAAATACATTTCATTTTTACAAAAGTTCTGCATGAGAGATAACCTTTATTATTTTTTAAATGTTAAAAAACAATACATTGGAGAAACAGGAATGGAAGTAGAAGCAGCAGACTGGAAAAATAATATATTAACTGTCAGGTGGCATGTTAAGAGACTATAAAGACCAACCATAGTTTATACAGACTTTAAGGAACTTCAGGAATTAACCAAACTGCCCTTTAAAGTTGACCAAAAAATCATTTATTGGCAGAAAAGACTGCTTTATAGACCATGTCTTTGAAGGCTTGTTTCACTTGCTGGTTTCTCAGGGTGTAGATGAAGGGGTTCAGCATGGGGGCCACAGAGGTATTGAGAATAGCTACTCCTTTTGTCAATGACACCTTTTCTTTGGCTGAGGGATTAGCATACATGAATATACAGCTTCTATAGGAGATGGAGATGACAATCATGTGAGAGGAACAAGTGGAGAAGGCCTTTTTTCTCTGACTGGCAGATGGGATTCTCAGAATAGTCCTGATAATGTACATATATGACAAAATCACTAAGGCCAAAGTGAATAGCAGGTAACCAAAGCAAAGTAAAAACCAATTATTTCTAGGAACTATGTATCTGAACAAGACAATTGTAAAAGGGGGAAATAGTCACATGCAAAGTGATCAATGACATTGGAAGCACAGTAATCCAGCTGGAGGAGAAGCATAAGGGGAGGGAAAATGGTTAGAAACCCACTGAGCCAAGCACAGAGCACAAACATGCTGCAGAGTTTCCTGCTCATGATGGTTGTGTAATGCAGGGGCTTGCAGATGGCAACATAACAGTCATAGGACATGGCGGTTAGAATGTAAAATTCAGTCACCTTCATAAAAATAGAGAAAAATAGTTGGGCTGCACAATTGTTGTAAGAAATAGTCTTGTCTTTGGTAATAATTGCCCCCAGAAATCTAGGGATGCACACAGTAGTAAAGGAGATTTCTAAGAAAGAGAAGTTTCAGAGGAAGAAATACATTGGCGTCTGGAGATCGGAGTCCACCCACATTAGGGTGATGATGGTCAGGTTTCCAGTGACACTTAATACATATGTGATTTATAAAAAGAGGAAAATCACAATCTGAAGCTCAGGATCATCAGAAAGGTCTAGAAGAACAAACTCTGTGATCACTGTGTGGTTCATTTCTCTTCTCTTTTCCCTCCTTTTTTTTCTTCTTTAAATATATTTAGATAGAAAGTGTATTAAAAGAAAGAGATGAAAAATATAATTCATTATGATCAATATCATCATCAATTCTAAAGCATTCTATCTAATTCATGCCTATATTGTTTTCTTTAATACCGTATTTACATTTTTTCTTAAAATGTATTTGTGGGTCATGTTTTATATAATAGTTCTCTTATTCTAAATCTAACAGGAGAAGTTAGGAAATCTTTATATGAGTCATATTATTTAGAGATGATAAATTAATTTGATATTTTTTGTTTTTGTCTAATTTGTGCAAGTCCTTGCAGTTTTGTTGGGATAATCCTATAAAACATACATCATTTTTTGTCATGTAGGTATCAGAAGGCAAAACCAATACAATATTGTAAAGTAATTAGCCTCTAATTAAAATAAATTTAAAAAATAAATAAATAAAAGAGAAGTGGATGATCTTACTTGCATCATAAGATATCAATGAAACTTAGAAAAATAAAGTAGCAACACTTTTATGAAAACTAGAAACAACTTCATGATTTTCTTAGCAAATAAAATAAACTTTAAAATGTTTAATGATTAAATAATTTAATTACCAGCTTTATTTTTATATTAGTATTTATGAATGTAATTATTAATATGAAAATATACTATAGGTATTAGATATTATTTACAAGAAAATAGAATAAATAGCCTAATTATTTTATATATAAAATAACATTCGCTTAATGGTTTGTCTGATAATTCCTTTGAAATCATTAATGTTTGACATTCTCTAAGATTTTCTATGAATATATGTATAGAAATTTTATATGTATAGAAAACTGTGTATATTTTTGAGCTTAAAAGGATATGCAGTATTTATCAATTTTGTATTTTGCATTGAAGCACAAACTGAAAAATAACTACTTGCCTCAGATAGTAGCAGCTCTGTCACCCAGACTTTAGCCCAGTACATCTTCCATTTGAACATCCTTGCTTCTCAGCTATTGAACTTTATGAAAAACTGTTTTATTCCCTTGTAGTTCTACCCCACATTTATCTTTTGCATGAGGTGACTAATCCAAAAGGATATTCCAGAAATGTAGAGGAAAACCTCTCCTATTAATCCAAAGCCATTCAGCTGATTCCCAGCTCCACTGGATGTATCTATCATTCTGTGTATCTGGTTTGCTAAAATCATAATAGCTCCCTTATCTTATTTTAGATATTCATATTTCTGCTGTGAATAATAGAAGATAAATCATTGCTACTCTGCCAGACACTAGTAAACATCACACAAATCAAATGATTATTTTTCTCTATTTTATGATGATTCATGAAAAATAAAAATGGAATATCAAAAACCTTAAGAAGATATGGAACTTTTATCATCCTCTTCAGTAAGGTTGGTCTAGAAGTTTAAGGGAGCAATATTTAAAGTGAGAACTGCAAGTGACATGGCAACGTGGGGCATTACGAGTGTAGGTACTTAAACTAGGATCTGGCATTTAGTTGCACTAAATGCTCAAATATTCAAGTTTAGCTGTTGTGATCTATGAAGAGAGACCTGTGTTGATCTCCTGGAAACCAAGGCCAGGCGACAGCTGTGCTAAGACGTGGAACATCGGGGATTTCTGGAAGCTACCATTGGTGTTCTCAGAGCCTCCTGACTCTCTTCTATAGTGAATCTCTCTTGGGAATGTTTATGTTCATCCCACAGAAGAATTCAATGAAGACTTCTACAAAATAACCCTTTTCATTAATCACAATTATTTTCTATTTTTGAGTAATGAAACAGATGTGAAATCTTACAAAAATAGCACTCAATCTACTTTAGTTTTAGTCATATTCTTGGCATATAAAAGTTTTCTACATATACACTTCATTACTTATCCTTAGACTTCATTATTGTTGGAGCTTCAAGTTTCTTTAATAATTCTAAGTTATATAAGAACTTTATTAAATATTAAAAGTAACAAGGGAAAAATAACATACAAGGGAACTTCCATCAGGTTATCTGCTGACTTTTTAACAGAAACTCTACAAGCCAGAAGGGAATGGCATGATATATATTTAAAGTGATGAAAACGGAAGAACCTACAACCAAGAATAGTCTACCCAGCAAGCCTCTCATTCAGGACTATGTAAATAATCAATAAAATGTCACAGACCATTACAATGTTACTGCGCTTAAAATAAAAGATTAGAAACATATATATATATATATATATATATATATATATATTCTTTACATTATTAATAGTACTTCTGATAACAATGAGGAGGAAAAGAAAGAGGAGGGTAGACATAAATTTTTTCAGCAATTACTATAGTCCAGACCTAAATCCCAGGGACAGGGGAGCCTGGTGGGCTGCCATCTATGGGGTCGCACAGAGTCGGACACGACTGAAGGGACTTAGCAGCAGCAGCAGACTTATTCTAATTGTTTTCTTCATATTGCTCCTTTAAATCCTGTCAACAACTTTATGAGGTTATCTGTAATTGTTATTCTCTTGCAGAAATATTTATCTTATCTTTTTCTCTGAAAATATTTTATAATTGTTGCCCAATGGTCAAAAGTTTATGGGAAATTTTAAGACAGTAAGTGGATAGACTATCTATAGCCTATTGGGCAAATTTGGCTCATGAACTATTTTTATTAAAAGCTTTATTAGACATGCCTTAGCCCTTTCACTTACATGTTGTTCAGAGCTGCATCCACACTACAGAGAGGGAAAGTTAGTTACCTCAAGGACTTATGTTCTACAAATTCTAAATTATTAATATATGACCCTTTTATAGAAAAAATTACGTATTGACTGGTGATATTAATAATCAACATGCTCATACAGATTACCACATTTATAATAACCACTAAGGAATTTGCATAGTGTTATGAGGAGAGCTGTATTATCTAATAATATCAACATAAACACTCTCATATCTTTTGCAATAATATTACAGTTCTTTTAATTACCAGAGCTACACCTATCTACAGTCCATGGTATATATATATATATATTTTTTTATAATTTTATTCCTTTATTTCTCATCTGTTCCCCATCCTGAACCCTCCTCCCTCCTCCCTCCTCCCTCCCCATACCATCCCTCTGGGTCGTCCCAGCGCACCAGCCCCAAGATCCAGCATCGTGCATTGAACCTGGACTGGCATCTCGTTTCATACATGACATTTCACATGTTTCAATGCCATTCTCCCTCCCAAATCTTTCCACCCTCTCCCTCTCCCACAGAGTCCATAACCCTGTTTTCTATACATCAGTGTCTCTTTGCTGTCCTCGTATACCAGGGTTATCGTTACCATCTACTTTCTAAATTCCCATATATTAGCGTTTAGTATACTGTATTGGTGTTTTCCCTTCTGGCTTACTTCAACTCTGTATAATAGGAATCCAAGTTTTCATCCTCCTCATTGAACTGATTCAAATGTAATTCTTTTTAATGGCTGATAATACTCATTGTGTTAATATGTACCACTGCTTTCTTAATCCATTCATCTGCTGATGACATCTAGGTTTGCTTCATGTCCTGGCTATTATAAACAGTGCTGCGATGAACATTGGGGTACACGTGTCTCTTTCCCTTCTGGTTTCCTCAGTGTGTAATGCCCAGCATGGGATTGCTGGATCATAAGGCAGTTCTATTTCCAGTTTTTTTAAGGAATCTCCACAACTGGTTCTCCATAGTGGCTGTACTAGTTTTGCATTCCCACCAACATGTAAGAGGGTTCCCTTTTCTCCACACCCCTCTCCAGCATTTAATTATTTGTAGACTTTTGGATTGCAGCCATTCTGACTGGTGTGAAATGGTACCTCATAGTGGTTTTGATTTGCATTTCTCTGATAATGAGTGATGTTGACATCTTTTCATGTGTTTGTTAGCCATCTGTAATGTCTTCCTTTGGAGAAATGTCTATTTAGATCTTTGGCCCATTTTTTGATTGGGTCGTTTATTTTTCTGGAGTTAGCTGTAGGAGTTGCTTGTATTATTTTGAGATTAGTTGTTTGTCAGTTGCTTCATTTGCTATTATTTCTCCATTCTGAAGGCTGTCTTTTTGTCACCTTGCTAATAGTTTCCTTTGATGTGCAGAAGCTTTTAAGTTTAATTAGGTCCCATTTGGTTTATTTTTTGCTTTATTTCCAATATTCTGGGAGGTGGGTCATAGAGGATCCTGCTGTGATGTATGTCCAGAGAGTGTTTTTGCCTATGTTCTCCTCTAGGAGTTTTATAGTTTCTGGTTTACGGTTGAATCTTTAATCCATTTTGAGTTTATTTTTGTATATGGTGGTTAGAAAGTGTTCTAGTTCATTTCTTTACAAGTGGTTGACCAGATTTCCCAGCACCACTTGTTAAAGAGATTGTCTTTAATCCACTGTATATTCTTTGCCTCTTTTGTCAAAGAATAAGGTGTCCATATGTGTCGTGGATTTATCTCTGGGCTTTCTATTTTGTTCCATTGATCTATATTTTCTGTCTTGTGCCAGTACCATACTGTCTTTGATAACTGTGGCTTTGTAGTAGAGCCTGAAGTCAGGTAGGTTGATTCCTCCAGTTCCATTTTTCTTTCTCAAGATCGCTTTGGCTATTCGAGGTTTTTTGTATTTCCATACAAATTGTGAAATTATTTGTTCTAGCTCTGTGAAGAATACTGTTGGTAGCTTGATAGGGATTGCATTGAATCTATAAATTGCTTTGGGTAGTAATACTCATTTTCACTATATTGATTCTTCCAATCCATGAACATGGTATATTTTCTCCATCTATTAGTGTCCTCTTTGATTTCTTTCACCAGTGTTTATAGTTTTCTATATATAGGTCCTTTAGTTTCTTTAGGTAGATATATTCCTAAGTATTTTATTCTTTTCGTTGCAATGGTGAATGGAATTGTTTCCTTAATTTCTCTTTCTGTTTTCTCATTATTAGTGTATAGGAATGCAAGGGATTTCTGTGTGTTGATTTTATATCCTGCAACTTTACTATAGTCATTGATTAGTTCTAGTAATTTTCTGGTGGAGTCTTTAGGGTTTTCTATGTTAGAGGATCATGTCATCTGCAAATAGTGAGAGTTTACTTCTTCTTTTCCCAATTTGGATTCCTTTTATTTCTTTTTCTGCTCTGATTGCTGTGGCCAAAACTTCCAAACTATGTGAATAGTAATGGTGAAAAGTGGGCACCCTTGTCTTGTTTCCTGACTTTAAGAGGGAATGCTTAATACAATCTTTTCACCATTGAGGATAACTGTTTGCCTGTGGGATTTGTCCATATATAGTCTTTATTATGTTCGAGGTATGTTCCTTCTATCCCTGCTTTCTGAGCAGTTTTATCATAAATTTGGGGTGTTGAATTTTGTCAAAGGGCTTTCTCTGCGCATCTACTTGACGATAATCATATGGTTTTTTTTTCCAATTTGTTAATGTCGGTGTAATACATTCGACTTGATTGCGGGTATTGAGAATCCCTTGCATCCTGGGATTAAAGCCCCCACTTGGTCCATAGGTGTATGACCTTTTTAATGTGTTGTTGGGATTCCTGATTGCTAGAATTTCTGTTTAGGATTTTGTGCATCTATATCATCAGTAGATATTGGCCATGTCAGTTTTCTTTTTTCTGTGGGATCTTTGTCAGGTTTTGGTAATTAGGGTGATGGTGGCCTCATAGAATGAGTTTGGAAGTTTACCTTCCTCTGCAATTTTCTGGAAGAGTTTGAGCAGGATAGGTGTTAGCTCTTCTCTAAATTTTTGGTAGAATTCAGCTGTGAAGCCGTCTGGACCTGGGCTTTTTGTTTGCTGGAGATTTTTTGATTACAGTTTTCAATTTCCGTGCTTGTGATGGGTTCTGTTAGAGTTTTTCTATTTCTTCCTGGTCGAGTTTTGGAAAAGTTGTACTTTTCTAAGAAATTTGTCCATTTCTTCCTCGTTGTCCATTTTATTGGCATATAATTGTTGATAATAGTCCTCTTATGATCCTTTGTATTTCTGTGTTGTCTGTTGTGATCTCTCCATTTTCGTTTCTAATTTTATTGATTTGATTTTTCTCCCCTTTGTTTCTTGATGAGTCTGGCTAATGGTTTGTCAATTTTATTTATCCTTTCAAAGAACCAGCTTTTGGCTTTGTTGATTTTTGCTATGGTCTCTTTTGTTTCTTTTTGGCATTTATTTCTGCTCTAATTTAAGATTTCTTCCTTCTACTAACCCTGGGGTTCTTCAATTTCTTCCTTTTCTAGTTGCTTTAGGTGTAGAGTTAGGTTATTTATTTGACTTTTTTTCCTTGTTTCTTGGAGGGTGTGCCTCTATTGGCTATGAACCTTTCCCCTTAGACTGCTTTACCGTGTCCCACAGGTTTGGGTTGTTGTGTTTTCATTTTCATTCGTTTCTATGCAAATTTTGATTTCTTTTTGATTTCTTCTGTGATTTGTGGTTATTCAGCAGCGTGTTGTTCAGCCTCCATATGTTGGAATTTTAATAGTTTTTCTCCTGTAATTGATATCTAATCTTACTGCATTGTGGTCAGAAAAGATGCTTGGAATGATTTCTATTTTTTTGAATTTACCAAGGCTAGCTTTATGGCCCAGGATGTGATCTATCCTGGAGAAGGTTCCATGTGCACTTGAGAAAAATGTGAAATTCATTGTTTTGGGATGAAATGTCCTATAGATATCAATTAGGTCTAACTGGTCTATTGTATCGTTTAAAGTTTGTGTTTCCTTGTTAATTTTCTGTTTAGTTGATCTATCCGTAAGTGTGAGTGGGGTATTAAAGTCTCCCACTATTATTGTGTTATTGTTAATTTCTCCTTTCATACTTGTTAGCATTTGTCTTACATACTGCGGTGCTCCCGTGTTGGGTGCATATATATTTATAATTGTTATATCTTCTTCTTGGATTGATCCTTTGATCATTATGTAGTGACCTTCTTTGTCTCTTTTCACAGCCTTTGTTTTAAAGTCTATTTTATCTGATATGAGTATTGCTACTCCTGCTTTCTTTTGGTCCCTATTTGCATGGAAAATCTTTTTCCAGCCCTTCACTTTCAGTCTGTATGTGTCCCCTGTTTTGAGGTGAGTCTCCTGTAGACAACATATGTAGGGGTCTTGTTTTTGTATCCATTCAGCCAGTCTTTGTCTTTTGGTTGGGGGCCATTCAACCCATTTACGTTTAAGGTAATTACTGATAAGTATGATCCCGTTGCCAATTTACTTTATTGTTTGGGGTTCGAATTTATACACCATTTTTTGTGTTTCCTGTCTAGAGAATATCTTTATATTTGTTGGAGAGCTGGTTTGGTGGTGGCAGAATTCTCTCAGCTTTTGCTTGTCTGAGAAGCTTTTGATTTCTCCTTCATACTTGAATGAAGTCCTTGCTGGGTACAATAATCTGGGCTGTAGTTATTTTCTTTCATCATTTTAAGTATGTCTTGCATTCCCTCCTGGCTTGAAGAGTTTTCTAATTGAAAAGATCAGCTGTTATCCTTATGGGAATTCCCTTGTTGTGTTATTGTTGTTTTTCCCTTGCTGCTTTTAATATTTGTTCTTTGTGTTTGATCTTTGTTAATTTGTTAATATGTGTCTTGGGGTGTTCTTCCCTTGGGTTTATTCCTGTTTGGGATTCCCTTGGGTTTCTGGACTTGGGTGATTATTTCCTTCCCCAGTTTAGGGAAGTTTTCAACTATTATCTCCTCAAGTATTTTCTCATGGTCTTTCTTTTTGTCTTCTTCTTCTGGAACCCCTATGATTCGAATGTTGTAGCATTTAATATTGTCCTGGAGGTCTCTGAGATTGTCCTCATTTCTTTTAATTCGTTTTTCTTTTATCCTCTCTGATTCATTTATTTCTACCATTCTATCTTCTAATTCACTAATCCTATCTTCTGCTTCTGTTATTCTACTATTTGTTGCCTCCAGAGTGTTTTTAATTTCATTTATTGCATTATTCATTATATATTGACTCTCTTTTATTTCTTCTATGTCCTTGTTAAACCTTTCTTGCATCTTCTCAATCCTTGTCTCCAAGCTATGTATCTGTGATTCCATTTTAATTTCAAGATTTTGGATCAATTTCACTATCATTATTCGGAATTCTTTATCAGGTAGATTCCTATCTCTTCCTCTTTTGTTTGTTTTGGTGGGCATTTATCTTGTTCCTTTATCTGCTGGCTATTCCTCTGTCTCTTCATCTTGTTTAAATTGCTGAGTTTGGGGTGTCCTTTCTGTATTCTGGCAGTTTGTGGAGTTCTCTTATTGTGGCTTTTCCTCGCTGTGTGTGGGTTTGTACAGGTGCTTGTCAAGGTTTCCTGGTTAGGGAAGCTTGTGTCGGTGTTCTGATGGGTGGAGCTGTATTTCTTCTCTTTGTTCAGTCGCGCTGTGGGGAGGGAGGGAGGGATGCTGCAAACAAATAACACTGGCGTGCGCTCGCAGTGCCTCAGCCAGACTGGGTCTGCCCCCGCTCACGGGCGCGTGTAGCCTCCCTGCCCACACTGCTTGGGCTCTAGGTTGTTCCGCCGGGAACAATACGAGGCTGGCCCTGGGTTGCATGTACCTCCCAGGTCCAAGCCGCTCAGGTTCAGGCACTCGGGTAGTCCTCAGAGGCGCAGACTCAGTTGGGCCGAGGTTTGTGCTCTTCCCAGGTCCCAGCAGCTCAAGTGATGAGGTGTTTGGCGAGCGCCAATGCTACGACTTATCGCCTCCCCGCCACTCGGTTATCTGGGTGTAAAACCGGCGCACCTTCTCAGGCAGATGTTAAACCGTCCAGACCCCCAAAAAGTTTTAGTTAGCAAAGAAGCTGCTTACAGTTTTATAGATAATGTCTCTCTGGGGGTTGCGATTGCCCCCTTCCGGCTCTGGCTGCCTGTCACCGGAGGGGGAAGGTCTGCAGCCGGCTATCTCTGTTCAATTCTTGTTCCGTGCGCGGGCCTGGCGGTCTTAGGTTAGGGCTGGCTTTTCGCTTGGAAATATCCCACAGTCTGGTTTGCTAGCCCAAATTATTTTGCTCAGATACCGCTCAGGGTATTCAGGCCAGATTCTTACTCTAAGCGATGCAGCCCGCGCCACGCCTCCCTGCCCAGCCCCCGCTTGCTAATGGCGCGTGCAGGCGTCTGCGCTGCTTCTCCGCTGGGGAGTTACCGTAGGACTCGCAATCTTCGAGTTTTAATTGTTTATTTATTTTTTCTTCCTGTTATGTTGCCCTCTGTGCTTCAAAGCTCGGCACAGATTCGGCAGTGAGAAGGTTCCTGGTGTTGGAAACTTCTCTCTTTTTTAAGACTCCCTTCCCAGGACGGAACTCCGTCCCTCCCTCTTTTGTCTCTTTTTTTGTCTTTATATTTTTTCCTACCTCCTTTCAAAGAGTTGGATTGCTTTTCTGGGTGCCTGATGTCCTCTGCCGGCATTCAGAAGTTGTTTTTGTGGAATTTACTCGACGTTTAAATGCTCTTTTGATGAATTTGTGGGGGAGAAAGTGTTTCTCCCCGTCCTACTCCTCCTCCATCTTGGCTCCCACCTCTATTTTTTTTGTCATTAAGAAGTCACGGTTATAAATCAAGTCAGTATTTTCACA
>NW_020868211.1:0-8195 GCF_003369695.1 Bos indicus x Bos taurus
GTGATCAATGCATGGTCAGCCACATGATCAGTGCATGATCAGTCACGTGATCAGTGCATCATCAGCCACGTGATCAGTGCATGATCAGCCAACTGATCAGTGCATGATAGCGACGTGATCAGTGCATGATCAGTCACGTGATCAGTGCATGAACAGCCACCTGATCAGTGAATGATAGCCACCTGATCAGTGCATGATAGCCACGTGATCAGTGCATGATCAGTCAAGGAATCAGTGTATGATCAGCCACGTCAACAGAGTATGATCATCCACGTCATCAGGCCATGCGCAGTCACTTGATCAGTGCATGATCAGCCACGGGATCAGTGCATGATAGCCCGTGAAAAGTGCATGAACAGTCACGTGATCAGAGTATGATCAGTCACGTGATCAGTGCATGTTAGCCACGTGATCAGTGCTTGAGAGCCACCTGATCAGTGCAGGATCAGTCACGTGATCAGTGCATGATCAGCCACGTGATTAGTGCATGATCAGCCACGAGATCAGTGCATGATCATCCCCGTGATCAGTGCATGCGCAGTCACGTGATCAGTGAATGATAGCCACGTGATCAGTGCATGATCAGTCACGTGATCGTGCATGATCCGCCCCGTGATTAGTGCATGATCAGCTCGAGATCTGTGCATGATCATCCACGTGGATCAGTGCATGGACAGTCACGTGATCAGTGAATGATAGCCACGTGATCAGTTCATGATCAGTCACGTGATCAGTGTATGATCAGCCAGGTGAACAGTGCGTGCTCACTCACATGATCAGGGCCTGCTGAGCTGCGTGATTCCTGCCGCTCATCTGCTTGACAATTGCCAGCTGAGCCGTGTGATACCTGCCTGTTAAGCTGTTGATTATTGCCAGCTGAGCAGCATGATTCGTCACAGCTGAGGTCCCTGATTATTGCTGCTGAATGCGGGATTTATGCCTGCTCAGCTCTTTGATTATTGCCTCCTGAGGCACATCATCAGTGCATGATAGACACGTGATCAGTGCATGATCAGTCACGTGATCAGTGTATGATCTGTCACGTGATCAGTGTATGATATCCACGTGAGCAGTGCATCCCCAGTCACGTGATGCGTGCATTATATCTACGTGATCAGTGCATGTTCAGGCCATGTGATCAGTGCATAATAGCCACGTGATCAGTGCCATGATCAGTCACGTGATCAGTGTAGGTTCAGCCGCGTGATCAATGAATGATAGCCACGTGATCACTGAATGATAGCCACGTGAATCTGTGCATGATCAGTCAAGTGATCATTGTATGATCAGCCACGTGAATCAGTGTATGATGAGCCACATGATCAGTGTACGTTAAGCCACGTGATCAGTGCATGATAGCCCCCGTGATAAGGGCATGATCAGTCAGGTGATCAGAGTATGATCAGCAACGTGATCAGTGCATGTTAGCCACGTGATCTGTGCATGATCAGGCACGTGATCAGTGTTGCTTAGCCACGTGATCAGTGCATGGTCAGCCACGTGAAACAGTGCATGCACAGTTACGTAATCAGTATATAATCAGCTTTGTGATCAGTGCATGATCAGCCCACGTGATCAGTGCATGATCAGGCACGTGATCAGTGTATGCCTCAGCCACATGATCAGTACATGATCAGCCAAGTGATCAGTGAATGCACAGTCCTGTGGTCAGTGTATGATCAGCTTCGTGATCAGTGCATATTCAGCCACGTGAATCAAGTGCATGATAGCCAGGTGATCAGTGCATGATAGCCAGGTGATCAGTGCATGATAGCCACGAGATCAGTGCATGATCAGTCCACGTAAACAGTGCAATGATCATTCACGTGATCAAGTGCATGATAGCCACGTGACCATTGCATGATCAGCCAACTGAATCAGTGCATGAGAGCCATGAGATCAGTGAATGATCATTCACGTTAGCAGTGGCATGCACAGTCTCCTGATCATTGCATGATAGCCAACTGACAAATTCATGATCAGCCACATGATCAGTACATGATAGCTAAGTGATCAGTGGGCATGATCAGCCACGTGATCAGTGCATGATAGCAACGTGATCAGTGCATGATAGCCACCTGATCAGTGCAATGATAAGTCACGTGATCATTGCATGATCTTTCATGTGATCAGTGCATGCCCCGTAACGTGATCAGTGGTATGATAGCTACGTGATCAGTGCATGATAGCCACGTGATCAGTGCATGATAGCCACCTGATCAGTTCATGTTCAGTCAGGTGATCAGTGCATGATCTGTCATGTGATGAGTGGCATGCCCAGTAACGTGATCAGTGTATGATAGCTACATGATCAGTGCATGACCAGCCACGTGATCAGGGAATGATGGCCACATGATCGGTGCATGTTAGCCACGTGATCAGTGCATGATCAGTCACGGTGATCAGTGCAATGAATCAGTCACGTGAATCAGCTAGTATGATCAGCCACATGAATCAGTGTACAGTTCAGCCATGTGAGTCAGTGCATGCATAGCCCCGAGAAATCAAGTGCCATGATCAGTCAGGTGATCAGAGTATGATCAGCCACATGATTCATTGCATGTTAGCCCACGTGATCAGTGCATGAAGAGCGACCTGATCAGTGCATGATCAGCTACGTGATTAGTGCATGATCAGCCCACGAGATCAGTGCATGATCATCCACGTGATCAGTGCATGCGCAGTCACGGGATCAGTGAATGATAGCCACGTGATCAGTGCATGATCAGTCACGTGATCAGTGTATGAACAGCCACGTGAACAGTGCGTGTTCACTCACATGATCCAGGGCCTGCTGAGCTGCGTGATTCCTGTCTGCTCATCTGCTTGACAATTTGCCAGCTGAGCTGCATGATTCCTCCCTGTCAATCTGCTTGACAAGTGCCAGCTGTGCTGCGTAATTCCTGCCTGCTCAGCTGCTTGATTATTGCCATCTGAGCAGCATGATTCGTTCAGAGCTGAGCTCCATGATTATTGCCTGCTGATTGTGTGATTCGTGACCTACTCAGTTCTTTAATTATTGCCTCCAGAGCCACATGATCAGTGTATGATATCAAACATGATCAGCCATGAGTCAGTCACATGTTCAGCGCCTTTTCAGTCACGTGATCACTACATGATAGTCAAATGATCAGTCCATGCTCAGTCATGGTATCAGTGCGTGATCAGCCACGTGATCAGTGCCTGACACAATTCCCGTAATCCAGCGCCTCGAGTCACGTGATCACTGCATGATAAACATCTGATCAGTGCGTGATCAGCCACGTGATCAGTGCATGACCAGTCACGTGATCAATGGCACCGATAGCACCTCGTGATCAGTGAATGATAGCAACGTGATCAGTGCATGATCAGTCACGAGGTCAGTGTATGATCAGCCACGTGATCAGTGCATGATACCCAAGTGGATAAGTGCATGATCAGTCAAGTGATCAGTGCATGATCAGCCACGGGATCAGTGTATGATGAGCCACGTGATCATGCATGATAGCAACGTGATCAGTGCATGAGAGCCAGGTGAGCAGTGCATGATCAGTCACGTGATCAGTGTATGATCAGCCACGTGATCAGTGCATGATAGCACCACCGTGATCAGTGCATGAGAGCCACGTGATCAGTGCATGATGAATCAGGTGATCAGTGCATGATCATTCACGTGATCAGAGTATGATCAGCCCACGTGATCAGTGCAGGATCAGTCACGTGATCAGTGCATGCTCAACCACCGTGATTAGTGCATGATCAGCCACGAGATCAGTGCATGATCATCCCCGTGATCAGTGCATGCGCAGTCACCTGATCAGTGAATGAGAGCACGTGATCAGTGTATGATCAGTCACGTGATCCGGGCATGATAGCCACGTGATTAGTGCATTCGCAGTCACGTGATCAGTGAATGATAGCCACGTGATCAGTGCATGATCAGTCACGTGATCAGTGTATGATCAGCCACGTGAACAGTGCGTGCTGTCACGTGATCAGGGCCTGCTCAGCTGCGTGATTTCTATCTACTCAGCTGCTTAAAAATTCCCAGCTAGCTGTGTGATTCTGCCTGCTCATCTGCTGGGTAATTGCCAGCTGAGCTGCGTGATTCCTCCTGCCTGCTCATCTGCTTGACAATTGCCAGCTGAGCCGTGTGAATACCTGCCTGGTGTAAGCTGCTTGATTATTGCCAGCTGAGCAGCATGATTCGTCACAGCTGAAGGTCCTGATTATTGCCTGCTGAATGCGGGATTTATGCCTGCTCAGCTCTTTGATTATTGCCTCCTGAGGCACATCATCAGTGCATGATAGACACGTGGATCAGTGCAATGATCAGTCACGTGATCAGTGCATGATCTGTCACATGATCAGTGTATTATATCCACGTGAGCAGTGCATCCCCAGTCACGTGATGAAGTGCATTATATCTACGTGATGAGTGCATGTTCAGGCATGTGATCAGTGCATAATAGCCATGTGATCAGTGCATGATCAGTCACGTGATCAGTGTAGGTTCAGCCGCGTGATCACTGAATGATAGCCACATGATCTGTGCATGATCAGTCAAGTGATCATTGTATGATCAGCCACGTGATCAGTGCATGATAGCCAGGTGATCAGTGCATGATAGCCACGTGATCAGTGCATGATAGCCACGAGTCAGTGCATGATCAGTCACGTGATCAGTGCATGATCAGTCAGGTGATCAGAGTAATGATCAGCCACGTGATCAGTGCATGTTAGCCACGTGATCTGTGCATGATCAGGCACGTGATCAGTGTTTGCTCAGCCACCGTGATCAGTGCATGGTCAGCCACGTGAACAGTGCATGCAACAGTTACGTAATCAGTATATGATCACTTCGTGATCAGTGCATGATCAGCCACGTGATCAGTGCATGATCAGGCACGTGATCAGTGTATGCTCAGCCACGTGATCAGTGCATGATTAGCAACGTGATCAGTGCATGATCACCAAGTGATCAGTGCATGCACAGTCCCCGTGGTCAGTGTATGATCAGCTTCGTGATCAGTGCATATTCAGCCACGTGATCAGTGCATGATAGCCAGGTGATCAGTGCATGATAGCCACGAGATCAGTGCATGATCAGTCACATGATCAGTGCATGATCATTCACGTGATCAGTGCATGATAGCCAGGTGATCAGTGCATGATAGCCATGAGATCAGTGCATGATCAGCCACGTGATCAGTGGCAATGATCAGCCACGTGACCAGTGCATCCCCAGTCACGTGATCAGTGCATTATATCTACATGATCAGTGCATGTTCAGGCACGTGATCAGTGCATAATAGCCACGTGATCAGTGCATGATCAGTCACGTTGATCAGTGTATGATCAGCACGTGATCAGTGCATGATAGCCACGTGATCAGTGCATGATAGCCACCTGATCAGTGCATTATCAATCATGTGATCAGTGCATGATCTGTCATGTGATCAGTGCATGCGCAGTCACGTGATCAGTGCATGATCGCTATGTGATCAGTGCTGATATAAGCCACGTGATAAGGCATGATAGCCGTGATCAGTGCCTAATCATTACATGATCAGTGCATGTGCAGTCTAGTGATCAGTGCATGATAGCCCAAGTGAAGAGTGCATGATCAGTCAAGTGATCAGTGTTGATAGCAGTGGTACTCAGTGCATGATGAGTCATATGATTCAGCGCCCTGATCGTAAACTTGATTCAGTGTATTATCATCCATGTGATCAGTGCATGCACAGTCTTGTGATCAGTGATGATAGCACGTAATCAGTGCATGATGAGTCCTATGCTCAGCGCATGATCAGTAACGTGTATGAGTGTATGATCATCCATGTGATCACTGCATGCACAGTCTCGTGATCAGTGCATGAATAGCCACGTGATCAGTGCAGATCAGTCACGTGATCAGCATGATAGCCACTTGATCAGTGCATGATCAGTTCATGTGATCGTGTAGAAACAGTCACGTGATCAGTCCATGATCAGTCACGTGGTCAGTGTATGATCAGCCACGTGCACAGTGCGTGCTGTACGTGATCAGGGCCTGCTGAGCTGCGTAGATTCCTATCTACTCAGCTGCTTAAAACTTCCCCAGATGAGCTGCGTGATTCCTGCCTGCCTCTCTGCTGGGTAATGCCAGCTGAGCTGCGTGATTCCTGCCTGCTCATCTGCTTGATAATTGCCAGCTGAGCGCGTGATTCCTGCCAGCTCATCTGCTTGACAATTGCCAGCTGAGCCGTGTGCTACCTGCCTGTTAAGCTGCCTGATTTATTGCCAGCAGAGCAGCATGATTCGTCACAGCTGAGGTCCCTGATTATTTCCTGCTGATTGGGATTCGTGCCTGCTCAGCTCTTTGGTTATTGCCTCCTGAGGCACCTCATCAGTGCATGATAGACACGTGATCAGTGCAGATCAGTCACGTGATCAGTGCATGATCTGTCACGTGATCAGTGTATGATATCCACGTGACCAGTGCATCCTCAGTCACGTGATCAGTGCATTATATCTACGTGATGAGTGCATTGTTCAGGCATGTGATCAGTGCATAATAGCCCACGTTATCAGTGCATGATCAGTCACTTGATCAGTGTAGGTTCAGCCACGTGATCACTGCATGATAGCACGTGATCTGTGCATGATCAGTCAAGTGATCATTGTATGAGCAGCCACGTGATCAGTGCATGATATCCACGTGATTAGTGCATGATCATCACTTGATCAGTGTATGCTGAGCCACAATGATCAGTGTACGTCAGCCACAGATCAGTGCATGATAGCCCCGTGGATAAGGGCAAGATCAGTCAGGTGATCAGAGTATGTTCAGCCCACGTGATCAGTGCATGTTAGCCACGTGATCTGTGCATGATCAGGCACGTGATCAGTGTATGCTCAGCCACGTGATCAGTGCATGATCAGCCACGTGAATCAGTGCATGCACAGTTACGTGATAAGTGTATGATCAGCTTCGTGATCAGTGCATGATCAGCACGTGATCAGTGATGCTCAGGCACGTGATCAGTGTATGCTCAGCACGTGATCAGTGCATGATCAGCACGTGATCAGTGCATGATCAGCCAAGTGATCAGTGCATGCACAGTCCCGTGGTCAGTGTATGATCAGCTTCGTGCTCAGTGCATATTCAGCCACGTGATCAGTGCATGATAGCCAGGTGATCAGTGCATGATCGCCACTGATCAGTGCATGATAGCCAGGAGATCAGTGCATGATCAGTCACGTGATCAGGCATGATAGCACGTGACCAGTGCATGATCAGCCAACTGATCAGTGTATGATAGCCACGAGATCAGTGCATGATCAGTCACGGATCAGTGCATGATCATTCACGTGGCAGTGCATGCACAGTCTGATCAGTGCATGATAGCCAACTGACAAATGCATGATCAGCACCGTGATCAGTGCATGTTAGCCACGTGATCAATGCATGATCAGCCACGTGATCAGTGCATGATCAGTCACGTGATCAGTGCATGATCAGGCACGTGATCAGTGCATGATAGCCACGTGATCAGTGCATGATCAGCCAACTGATCAGTGCATGATAGCCACGTGATCAGTGCATGATCAGACACGTCAACAGAGTATGATCATCCAGGTGATCAGGCCAAGGGCCATCACTTGACCAGTGCATGATAGCGACATGATCAGTGCATGCTCATTCACGTGATCAGTGTATGATCAGCCACTTGATCAGTGAATGATAGCCAAGTGATCAGTGCATGATAGCCACGTGATCAGTGCATGATCAGTCACGTGATCAGTGCATGGGCAGTCCCGTGATTATGAATGATTAGCCACTTGTTCAGTGCATGTTCAGTTACGTGATCAGTGTATGATCAGCCGAGGGATCAGTGCATGATAGCCATGTGATCAGTGCATGATCAGTCACTTGATCAGTGCCATGTCCAGTCAACCTGATCAGTGCATGCTGATAGCTACGTGATCAGTGCATGTTCAGTCAGGTGACCAGTGCATGATCAGCCACGGGATCAGGGCATGATAGCCACGTGTTCAGTGCATGATCAGTTACATGGTCAGTGCATGCGCAGTCTAGTGATAAGTGCGTGATAGAAAAGTGGTAGTGCATGAGCAGCCACGTGATCACTGCATGATAGCACGTGATCTGCGCATGATCAGTCAAGTGATCAGTGTATGATAGCCACGTAATCAGTGCGTGGTCAGTGCAT
>NW_020868212.1:0-52298 GCF_003369695.1 Bos indicus x Bos taurus
AGTTTAACATGTGCTCAGTCCTCAAGTGTTTAAAACTAAATTTAGTACAGAAATGACAAAGGACTTAGAATAGCCAAAGAAGTTTGAAAAGTATCTCAAATATATCAAAATTGTACTTTCAAATATGCATAGCTCATCCTATTTCAATTATGTTTCAATAAAATGTTTGTTTGTGTTTTACATGAGGAAAATCACCATGTGGATATCATGAACATTCTGTACATAAGCCTGTGCAAAGGCTCAGCCATAAGCTCATTTATGACTGTGCCCCTCTGAACCTCACCCACCCAAGAGGGAAGCATTGTCCTGTATTTTGTGGTTATCATTCCCTTGATGTTTTTAAAAATACACTTTACTATATATGTAGCTTACTTTTGTCTACGTTTGACCTTGTATAAACAAAGTCATAGTCAATCTATTATTCTGTGACTTGCTTTTCTTGTTCTACACTTTGTTAGTAATACTCATGCATGTTGATATATATAGTAGTAGTCTATTCATTTCACTGCTGTATAATATTCCAGAGTGATTTTATTCATTCTATCTTAATAGTCATTTGGATTGTTTCCAGGGTTTTACTGTTTCAAAAGACATTGCTGTGCGTATGTGCACAGTGATTCTCCTGGGCACATACTTAATCATAGACTTCCCCAGACATAGCGTAGCTCTATACACATCTCCCCCTTTATAAATAACATGAAATGATTTGCAGTACTTGTATCAATTTACCCTCTCACAAGCAGCATGTGAAAGAGGTTGCTTTACACCCTCAACAACACTTAATACGTTCAGACTTTCTTCAATTCAGTTCAGTCACTCAGTCATGTCCCACTTTGTGACCCATGAACCACAGCATGCCAGGCCTTCCTGTCCATCACCAACTCCGGAGTTTATCCAACTCATGTCCATTGAGTCAGTGATGCCATCCAACTATCTCATGCTCTGCCATCCCCTTCTCCTGCTGCCTTCAGTCTTTCCCAGCTCGGGTCTTTTCAATGAGTCAGCTCTTCGCATCAGTGGCCAAAGTATTGGAGTTTCAGCTTCAACATCAGTCCTTCAATGAACACCAGACTGATCTCCTTTAGGATGGATTTGTCGGATCTCCTTGAAATCCAAGGGACTCTCAAGAGTCTTCTCCAACACCACAGTTCAAAAGCATCAATTTTCCAGTGCTCAGCTTTTTAGTCCAACTCTCAATCCATATATGGCTACTGGAAAAACCATAGCCTTGACTAGATGGACCTTTGTTGGCAAAGTAACGTCTCTGCTTTTAATATTCTGTCTAGGTGATCATAACTTTCCTTCCAAGCAGTAAGCATCTTTTAATTCACGGCTGCAGTCACCATCTGCAGTGATTTTGGAGCCCAGAAAATAAAGTCTGACACTGTTTCCCTGTTTCCCCATCTATTTCATGAAGTGATGGGACCAGAGCCATGATCTTTTTCTGAATATTGAACTTTAAGCCCACTTTTTCACTCTCCTCTTTCACTTTCATCAAGAGGCTCTTTAGTTCCTCTTCACTTTCTGCCACAAGGGTAGTGTCATCTGCACATCTGAGGTTATCGATATTTCTCCCAGCAATCTTGATTCCAGCTTGTGCCTCTTCCAGCCCAGCATTTCTCATGATGTACTCTGCATATAAGTTAAATAAGCAGGGTGACAATATACAGCCTTGACGTACTCCTTTTCCTATTTGGAACCAGTCTGTTGTTCCATGTCCAGTTCTAACTGTTGCTTTCTGACCTGCATACAGGTTTCTCGAGAGGCAGGTCAAGTGGTCTGGTACTCCCATCAGACTTTCTAAATGTTACCAATCTGAGGTGTATAAAATGGCACCACAAGCTAGTCTTTAATTTGCATTTCCTAAGAGTGCTTCTTGCCTGTCTGTCCTCCCTGCCAGATGTTCAGATCCTAAAATACAGGATGCACACATAATTGGTGGCCCCAGCATGTAGCAGGGTGTGTCTAGATGCACGACTACCTAACATTAGTGGAATGAATGCATGATGGCAGTCTGTGGGCTTCCTGATCCTCAGGGCTCAGAGGAAACAAAATATGATGTCAGAATGTGGAAGAGAGCAGGGTAGCAAATGGTTTGTTGATCCCATCTCTTGCCAAGTTAGATCTCACAGACCCTGGTGGGAGGAGAGAGTACAAGGGAACAGAAGCACAGAGCTGGGAGGAAGGAGTCCTGCCTCATTTTGCTTTCCTTGTCATTAATCCTCTGTCATGTGCACGGACCTCACCTTAAGACATCAAATGGTGTTAAGAATGGAGGAGGGAATGATGCTACTTTGTTGCCTTTCTCTGATTCAGAGGGACTGGCACCCAGGACCAAGAATTGGGACTGGAGATTCCTCTGCCACCTCAACCAACCACATCTCAGGGTAATTTATTTGATGTCTACCTCCATTTCTCAGACAGAGGACCAAAGGTGGGCCCCTCTAGAGAGTGAGTAGTGAGCAGGCAAATGCTGAGTATTATTAACAAGTCCACTGAGAGCTTGAAATCAGCCACCAGTGACGCTGGTTTTGGTGCCAGGCAAAGCCCTTGCAAGCAGTCCCACTGGGCTGCTGCTGTTGCGATGGGCTACAACACCAGACTCCCACCACCTACCTGATTCCCCTTCTGCCTCCCCAGCCAATGGCAGTGCACTTCTAGCAGTTGCCTCTTTGCATGATCTGCACCAAAATTAAACCCATCAACTGTCAACCCCGTTGCTGGGGCTGCTCCCATGTCAGCCCATGTCATGACAACCGATGATAGAGTGCTGCTATCAGGCTTCATGGGGAGGCATCTCTTTCCTTTTTTAAATCTCTATAAAAAGAAGCTGAGCAGGGTGTCTGCTGCGCAGGGCAGTGAGGGATGCAAAGGCACACAGGCAGGCTCTATATCTGCTGGGGTGGCACTTCCTCTAGAATTTAGGAAGCCAATCAGGCAGGGAACTGGGTTCTGAAAAGAACAGCCTTGGGAGGGAGGGAAAGAAAGGGAAGGGACCAACAGAAGTTGTTCTCTTCTCCCTGGGGTCCTCCTTTTCTTAAACATCACCCGCACACTTCTTTGCAAACCCAGAATGATAGCTCTGGGGAAAAATTCAGCCTTGCATTGCCAGGATTGTAGGGGAGTGCCCACCAACTGGAGGGTCTTTGTCCCAGGGCCCCTTTAAAGCTTCTGGAAAAATTGAAGATTCTCTCCTCCACCCCTTCCAAGTGCACTGGCATTTACAGTGTGGAGAGAGGGGTGTGAGTACCGCTTAGAGCTTCTTACCCCAACACAAACACCCTCCCCTTTGACAGGCCTGTGATTCAGGATTGCTCAGGAACAGAGAACCTGGGGAATAAACAGCATTAGCTGAGTCCCTGCTGCATCCCTGTCTTCTAGGAGCGTGCATGCACGTGTGCACGCACACACACACACACACACACACACAAACACGCTGTCTGTACACTTATGATGACTAAATGGCCCAAAACACAGATAAGCATGTTCACATTCAGCATCTGAACACAGAAGAGGAAGGACTCTTAGCATCCATCTTCCACTCAATTTAGGAATGAGCAAACTGAAGCCCAGAGAAGTGACTTTACCAAAATTTCAAAGCCTGATAGTGACAAATAAGGGAAGAGATCCCTGATTCCTTTGCTCCTGTCTTTGGGGGCTGAGTTTGATCAAACAAGAGAAGCTAATCAGGAATGCTTTCTCTAGAGAAACACAGAGAACACTGAAGCATTGCAGAGAATCACTTCCAAGGGAAAAGGTTTATCTGAGATGCTTCTGGAAATGAGAAAGATCGGAGAGAACTTTGAGAACGGACTTTTTAGAATGTAAACACTGCAGGTTTACTTTATTGAAAATAAGGTTAGAGTGATGTTGAGGGAATCTTTGCAATATGGAGCAAGGATGGATGAGACTTCAGTCTTCAATCATGCCAAGGACATCACAGAATGTCCTGGCAGCTTGCTGCTGGTGGCCAATCTTCTGGAAGAGATCTGTCTTGGGCAAACAGGTATTTTTCAACATCCAGGTTCTGAACGAGCTCTGGAGCTTTCTACAGACATAAGAAGAGACTGCAGAATAACAATGTGATATGAATGATAATAAAAATACTGCTTCACCTATTGGGCGCATATCATATGCCAGGCACTCTTCCTAGCTGCTGTTGCTGCTAAGTCACTTCAGTTGTGTCCCGACTCTATGTGACCCCAGTACTGGAGTGGGTGCCATTGCCTTCTCCAACTCTTCCTAGAACCTCATGTTAATGGTTGGATTCAGCCTTAACAGAAACACTGAGTAAATGCTAGTCTTCTCCTCTTCTTTGCACTTACAGATAAGCAATCTGAGAAAGTCCAACAGCCACCAAGTGTCAGAGCCAATATAAATGACTGTCTCAGATCATACTTTCAACCCTGTTGGTGTCCTAGATGGGGATCTGGAGACATGTACTCTAGATCTGCCTCTGCTACGGGCAAGTCAATCTCCCTCGACTGTCATCCAGGAGGTGAATATTCTGGGTCTGGCTCCACCATAGATGTGTGACTCTGAGCAGGTGTGCAATGGGGTTATCTCAGCAGGCCTGGGCTGCCCAAGCCCTGCACACTTAAAGTCTTCAGCCCTGAGCGTCTGAGAAATCATCTCTGAGTCATGGGAAATCCTGCTTGGAGTGTCTTGGGCCACACCAAAGAGTTTATGTTAACAATGTGACTTATAATGGGGTCTTTGCCACTTTTTGTCAGTTTGACCTGAGAAGTGGGCTGCAGACTGAATAACTAGAGTCATTCATGTCGGCATTGCCTGCTTTGAGGACTAATTCCCCAGAAGAAGCCCTGGATATCAGGCTCAGGTGAGCAACTCTGGTTAGCAAAATTTGCTACATGTTGTCACACTCCTGTAACCAGGCAAATTAAACCCTATCCATTGACCACACAAGGACACAGCAACTAAAAGCTCACAGGAGTCCTGGTTTTTCCTGGACTCCACCCTGAGTCTATTTTTTTTTTTCTTTTGCTGATTTAATAAACTGTGACTGTGAGTATAAACAACTTTTCCATTTTTCTGAGTTCTGTGAGTCCTAGTGAATTGTAGAGCTAGAGGGTGAACTTAGTGACCTCTGACATGCCAGCTAACTTACCCCTCCGACCCTTTGCATCTCCATGTGTTACACGAGGGAGCTGACCTGCAGCCCTCCATGACTTCCAAGGGTTCTCCAACTCTGTCTTAAATTCTACTTCACAATTGTCTCTTTTTTCCTAGTCCCATATGTCCTATTTGCAGTTCTATCTGCACTAGGGGTTTCTCTCCAGCTGGTCCTTGCTATTCTTCTCAAACAAAAAAACTTTTGCTGGTAGAGAAAGTGGTATTGTCATGTCTTCAGAAATATGTTGCAAAGCCCCTCAGTATCCATTCATCCCCTCTCTCCATGGTAATGGAACCTATTTTACCTGGGTACCTGCAATAAAGTAAATTTCCCAGCTGGTATGGACTGAATGTTTGGGTCTTCCCAAAATTATTATGTTGCAACGTTACTCCTCCATGTGATGAAATTGGGAGGTATGATTACGATCTTAGGGATGTAATTAGGATTGGATGAGGCCATGACTCCAGTATTCTTGCCTGGAGAATCCCATGGACAGAGGAGCCTGGCATGCTACAGTCCATGGGGTTGCAAAGAGTTGGACATGACTGAGTGACTAAATAACATAATAATGAGGGTGAAGTCTTCATGAATGGAATTAGTGCCCTTGTAAGGGTTATGAGAGAGCTCCATGCTCCTTTCTGCTTTCCTCTGTGTAAGGGCACAACAAGAAGTTGGCCACCTGGAAAAGAGTTCTTACCAGAATCTGACTATGCTAGTACCCTGCCTCAGACTTCCAGCCTCCAGAACTATGAGAAATAGATTTCTGCTGTTTATAAGCCATCAGTCTATGGTGTTTTGTTATAGCAGCTTGATCTAAGATACCAGCCTTCCTGGCAAGTAGATGTGGCCACGTGACTAAGTGCTGACCTAGAGTATGTGAATAAAAGTGTAATTTATGACTCTTAGGAAATACCTTAAAAGCAGAGGGCACGCCATTTTCATCCCTCCCTCCTGCCGGTGCCTGGAATGCAGGCACAAATGGTGATGATGGAGTCTGAAAGGCTTCTTTGTCCATCAGGAGGAAGCCACATTCTAAGGGTGGCAGAACAAGGAAATGAAAAAAGTCTGGCTCCCTGGGGATTCCATAAAGACACCTCTCAGCCAGGAACTGTCTCCTCCAGAACTCTTTTTCATGAGAGGAAAATAGCATCCATCTTGTTTAAGCCATTATTATTTTGGATTTTCTGCCACATGGAACTGAGCCTTTCCTAACCAACACAGACTGCCTCTCCCACCTAATGAGAGGTTTAGCAGGGCTCCCCATCTGAGCCCATCTAGTGCCTGTGCAGGAAAGCCATGATGATTCATTTAAAAGCACTCCATTCAGAATATGATCTTCTCCAATTTCCTACAAATCGAATTACTAAGAGACCAATTGGATTTTTCAAGTCCCTCAAAATGTTCTTTTTAGATGTTCTTGGTATTAAATAGTAACAGAACTTAAATGGCATCAACAAAACACATAGACGTGATTCTGATGATAAGTTACATAAATCCGGGAGGCAAAGAACCTCAGCAGTGCAGACAGGTGCGGCAGAGATGGAAAACAACAAGCAGGAACTCGTAGATTCGTCTCTGGCCTCCACCATCTTGACCATCTATTCAGATTCTGGGGCACCTTTCCCATTCCTAGAGAGAGGGAAATCTAAACAGTTGAAGGTAGTAAAGGAGTAAGAACTGTGATATTCTCATTTCCTGAACCCTGCAGTCTCTAGACCTTCAGCTCCTTGAAAACAGAAGCTGAAGTTGCATCTTATTCATGGTCAAATACCTCATGCTGAGCACAGTGCCAGGCACGGAGCAAGATCAGTGACAAGGGGCCGGGCTTTGAGCGCCAGCTCCGCCAGCTTCGTAACCTGAGCTCCTATAAACATCCTCCTTTTTGTGACCATGTATTGAGCCCTTACCATGTGCCAAGCCTTGTGCCAGACACTTTATCATCAACTTCACTAAGCTTCTCAACAAGCTTATAAAGTAGGTATTGTTGTTCTCCCCGTGTTGCAAATGAAGCACATGAGCCACCAAAAAGTTAAATATCTTGCCCAGAGTTATTCAGCTCCAAAGAGCAGACCAAAGATTCAAACTCAGAAGTCTGACTCAAGAATCCAAGCACTTCACTCCACTCCACTGTAAGAGGAAACCATGACACAGATGATGGTGGTAATGTTATTAATATTATTAATATTACTATTGATTTGAAAGAAGGGAGGGAGATAACACTGGTGAGAAGCCTGTGTTTGTGCCTGGATCAGGACTATCATTTTGATAGTCCTGATTTTGATAGCTTGGTCATTTTATCTATTTTGTTTCATTTCATCTACACGGAGACTTAGGCCCAATGCACAAATGCAGCAACTGAGACTCGGCAAGCCCAGATAAATCCCCCAAGACATCACCACTGTAATAGTAGTATCTGGACTTCATTTCCAGTTTCCCTGACCTCCAGGCCCACATCACTTTCATTTCTCAGTGCCACCTCCCTGCCCACAACAGGTGGAATGGCCCCTGACCATCACCTCAACTCTTCCTGGAGAACTAACATTTTCAATGCCAACAGGAGGCAATCATCATTGATGAGGAAAGCTTTAATTTAAAAGTATTAATAATTATAATACTAATAAAAATCATTTACACCCCAACCCATTCCCCAAAACAGTATATCTAAGGCAATGTGAAAGGTTGCACAAAAGGTTAATAAGATAATAATTGTCCATGGAGAGGGAAGATGTGGCTAATTAGTCTTAACAAAATCAGCTGGGTCTTTGGCACAGAGATGGTCATGGGTCTGAGTTGGTGTTCAGACTCACAAGACACAAAGACTTTGACTTCAGACCACGTTCACTCAGCTGCTGAAAGTGAACTGGGAATGCAGCAGGTACAACCCTTCCAGCTCATCAGGAGAACAAGTAGCCACCGGAGGGCAGAGGTTCCTTTGCCCCCTCACCCACACGGAACATGCCTGGCCACCAAAAATGGGAGTCCAGTGTGTGGGATCATCTTGTCACAGCACACAGAGCACCTTGGCTTCCCATTGACATTTTATACCACCCTTATCCTGTAGGCTCAGCGCATGTTCACCAACTCACAGGGCTCCCCCTGCCCAGAGAAAGTCTCAGAGACACAGATTAGACACACAGCAGTTCTTATTCATCTTGTCTCTGTAGTTTCCACCCAACAACACTATGAGGAAGACTATCTCAGAGGTCACCCAGGACTGATGCCAACTCCGGACCCTCAGGTATCAAACTCAAAGATGAAAAATTCAGAGTTATATTGTATGAGCTCTACAGCAGTGAGAACTGAGATGAAAGTAATGACAAGGCCCAACTCACGTTGGCTTAAACACACAGAGGTTTATTTTTCACAAAGCATGGATGTGGTCTATGGATGAAGTCCATGGAGTCAGTCCAGGGATGCTGTCCTGAGCTGGTGCAGCGGCTAAAGAATGAATCCCAAGGGTATCAATTTCCATCCACGCTGTTGCCTATGGTTACCATGCTGTTGCCTATGGTTACCGTATCAGGAAGCAAAGGCTCTCCCCCACAATCCCAGAAGACACCCTCTCACACTTCACTCATGGCGTCACAGCCACCAGGGGATAGCTGCAAGGGAATCAGGGAAAGTGAGTGTTTGTAGCTGGGCACAGAGCTGCTCCAAACAAAATGGGGTTTGTTAGTAAGGAAGAAGGGAAGATTGGATAATAGGTAATTAGGCAGATAATCAGCAATTTCTCTCACATATGGCAACCTTGAAAAGAGTCCTCAAATCCATCAGGCCCCATATGATTTTAGGCAGCCTGCTCTGCACACAAGGGCCTCTTCCTGGAAGGAAAATCTCCCTCCCTCCTACCCAGGCCTCCTCCTCTTGCTCCCATGAGACTGCACTGAAAAACACAGGTCTCTTCCTCCACACACCCCTCATTCCCTGAGCTAGCTGTCAGCTGTTAGGGAAACCACCAAGGAATTTATATTCCAGACCTCGTTTTTAGAGCTTCAGTAAGGGCCTGATTTTACAACTGGAATTTAGAAAGAATGTTCAAGATCACAGCATTTCTCTGGCTGAGTTGGGGCCACCATGCCCTCAGGCAGGTCCCTGGGTTTGCTTCATTTTATTTTGCCAACAAAATGCTGGCCTTGAAGTCACGTTCCAAAGACAAAATGGCTAGCATGACCTAGATATTTCTTCAGGTATCTGGGCCCCATAAACGGAGTGTACGTTAACCTAGTCTAATGTAAGCCAGCTTTGTAGGTAGTGAGCTCCCTGATATGGGAAGCAGCCAACAGTTTGGCCCGCCACTTCTGAAAGGCAGCAGAATGTGCATGTATCAGAAAAAGTTTGGACGTTCCATCCAGCTCCAAAAGTCAACGCTTCAGCTCTTTGTGGTTTGCTTTAGTTTCCCTCTTAAAACAGCATCGGGCAAAAATTGTGGGGCTCCCAACTTAGGGAGAGATGAGTCACAGAGTTTAAAAATTGGGTTAAAGAAAGTTTGGTGGTAAATTCGTCTTGGGGTTGACTGGGATGAAATTCTAGATGGTTCTCCTGGGCATCAATTTAGAAGTTTTCTTTAAAATCTTGTGAGAAGAGATGCCTCACGGCAACTTTATAAGGGTTGTTGGTGTCTGGCGAATGTCTCTCAAGGATTTTCCAAACCAGCTCAGATTTCAGAAAGGACAGACTGAAGGGATAGGAAATTTTGTAACCACTGTTAACTATAAAACTAACAATATTAAACTAATTTTTCTTCTCCTTCAGGTGGGGCAATCTGAGATTGGAAAGAGAAGGCATTATTGAAGGTAAAAGAGGATATCCTTAGTATAAAGTTCTAAAAATCTTAATCCTAGGGTTTTAGAACCTACAAGTCCTGTGAGCAAGGTGCACGAGTCTCTATTGTGCTCTAAATCAAACCAAACCTGCTTCTACACAAGTGAGTCCTAAGATAAGGAATATTTGGAGAAGATAGATAAATGTAATTTTTTTGTCATTGGAAGAATATTTAGAAACTAATAACCCGTATGTGGTAGATTGATTACAAAAACAGGGTTCAATTATTCACCACTTTCTGTAGCCACACCCTTTAACTTGTGACCTTACAGCTCCATCTGTCAAGATAGAGTGTATTTCTCCAGGCTGGATCTGGGCCAGAATTTCTGACCAGTAGAATGTAGGAGGAATGACAATGTGTCAATTCTAATTCTAGGCCTCAAGAGAACTTGCTCATTTCTTATGTTTTTCAGAACCTTACTGCTGCCATGAAAACAAGGCCAGGCTACCCTTCTAGAGGATAAGAGAGCTCATAGACAAGCATCCACTTATCCCAGCAAAGCCAGCTTAGATCAGCCTACAGCCAGCCAGCCTCCAATCAAGTGAGAAAGACCAGCCAAGATCAGCCAAGTTGCCTGCCTGGCCCACAGCTAACCTCAGAGACATGAAGGAGTCTGTCAAGGAGCTGAAGAACCCATAGATTAGTGACCAACTGTTGGTTAGTCTCTAAGTCACGTCTGACTCTTTCAACTTCATAGACTGTAGCCCACCAGGCCCCTTCTGTCCATAGCATTTCCCAGGCAAGAATACTGGAATGGGTTGCCATTTCCTTCTCCAGGGAATCTTCTTGACTCAGGGATCGAACTCGTGTCTTCTGCGTTGGCAAATGGATTCTTTACCTCTGAGCCATCAAGGACGCCTTTGTGAGCAATAATAAATGTTAATTATTTTAATCCAAAGTTGGAAAACTTTGTCCAAAAAGGACCAGGTAGTAAATATTCTAGGTTTGACAAGCTATATATACAGTCTCTGTTGCATATTCTTTTTGTGTATTTTAAACACTTTAAAATATTTAAAATGATTCCCAGTTTGTGAGCCCTATGAAAACATGCCACGGGCTGTATTTGGCCCATGGGACAGTTTGCCAACCCTTGTTTTAAACCACTGAGCTTTGGGATGTGTTGCTACACAGTAATAGTTAACATGCCATGTGGGTTTTGTGTGCTTTTATTTCTTGTTCCCTTGCAGACAGAAACTAAACCATCAGGGTAATTGCCTCTGAGATGAAGACACTGGTTGATATTGGAAACAAAACGGCCATTGATCAACTTGGAATCTTAAAGCTGATATTCTTAGTTTCTTTAATAAAACAATAGCCTGAAAGTTGGTTTTTAAGATGAGGGAGATTTCTGAATTTCAGGGACTAATGGCTAAGATTATGGGGTTCCAGAGAAGAGTGCAAGATCAGATCCAAAAAGTTTGATAGGACCAACCTTGCATCAGTGGGATCAGTTGCTGGAGGGGAACAGAGAGGCCATTCTGCAGCAGAGACCAGCCAGGAGCCAGGGACAGAGTGAGTCTGCCCCTTCACCTACAACCATGAAGTCAGGTACCCTGGTCACCTATACCCACAGATAGCATGCTATGGAGAAGGGTAAAGGAAGGCAGGAAGAGGGGAAGAAAGGGAGGGAGGGAAGGAAGGAAGGGGGAAAAAGGAGAGAAAGGAAAAAGGAAAAGGAAGATTGAGCATTTATTTAGTCATGCTTACAGAGAATGAATAGGCCATTTTAAGTCATGTGATTGGACTGAGGTTATTGGATTGGACTAAATTTAGTTTTTCCTTATGACTCAGTGGGTTGGAAACTTAAATAATGATAGTCACTTGTAGGAAACAATATATGCCAAATTATGTCCCTGCAAACATAGGGGCTTTCCTGGTGGTTCAGATGGTAAAGAGTCTGCCTGCAGTGCAGGAGACCCAGGTTCAATTCCTGGGTCAGGAAGATTCCCCCAGAGAAGGGAATGGCAACCCATTCCAGTATTCTTGCCTTGAGAATTCCGTGAGAGGAGCCTGGTGGGCTACAGTCTATGGGGTCACAAAGAGTCAGAAATGACTGAGCAACTAACACTTTCACTTTCAAGCACAGATGGAAATCCTAACCCCCAGCACCTGTGAATGGGACCTTATTTGAAAACAGGGTCTTTGCAGATGTAATCAAATTAACATAAGGTCATTAGGATGAGCCCTAGTCCAATATGGCTGTGTTATTGTGAGAAGAGGACATAGACATGCAAGAGAAGATGATCATATGATGGAGGGGCTAAGATTGAAGTTATGCAGTTGCAAACCATGGAACATGTAGGATTGCTAGCAATTCAGAAGCTAAGAGAAAAGCATGGAGCCTGTGAGGAAAGCCCTGGGTGCCAAGCTCGGCCCTCCTGACCCCCAGATTTCAACTTCCAGCCTCCAGAATTCTGAGGGAATAAGTAAGCCTCTCTTGTTTAAACCACCCCATTTATGGTATTTTGTTACAACTGCCACACGAAACTATTTAATACAGAATCCATTTCTTTTTCAAGGAAAATAATCACATCTCCTAATCAATACTGATAATGATTTCAACACTGTTTTTCTTAATCTCACTTCTGAAATTCAAAGTAGTCTTCAAGGGTCCCTCAAACTAAGGCAGAGATGGAAGCATTATTTTACACCACAGAGTGGACAAGATGAACATGGAGACCTAGGGCGATGGCATAGTCTCTGAAGACCTGTTTGGGTTTGGGTTTTGAAAGGGAAGGGCTGGGTTTTTTTAAAGTGTTTTCTGAGAATACTTCTTCAGGATCCTAACTGGTGTGCAATTAAGATCATCTAGACAGCCAAGACTCCTGAACCCTGTCCTCAGAGATCTTGACTCACTTTGTTTAGAGAAGGAAATCCAAGAATCTACATATTTAGCAAAGACCTTTTAGTGGTTCTCGAGAAGCAGATAGAAAAACCCTCCCCAGAAGGAGCCAGGGAAGACCCCAGCTTTCAAAGGTGGCAAGGAGGTCCCATGCTTCTCCTGTCCACTTGGGAAGCTGTCCCACTGTGAGGACTGGCTTTTGGGCATAAAGATGCTCCTCACCTGTGGCGTCTCTTGGGGAGGAAGAGAGGCAGGGCTGAAGCAGCCTCATCCCTGGTCCTCTCTCCTTTTCCAAATTAGGACCCAGGACTAGACTCTGGGGAAAAGGCGCCCCCTGGTGGCCATGCTTAGTTTTCCAGGTATTCATGTCAGGAGCTAACCATTCCCACATAAACAGATGACACTCTATCAGTAACACAGGGCAATGGAGCAACTTATTGTGATCTTGACTCATATGGTAATAAATATGAAATAGGAACACAGAAATGGAACTTCCACAGGAAATGGTAATTGCATTTTATGGGTCTTAAATTTCATACCAGAAGAGAAAATCACTAATGGGCTCTGAAGAGCTAAAGCCAGGGTCTTATTTTTTTTTTTCAAAGCTCTTGCAGAAGAAAGCAAGACAAAAGTGTAGAACACAGGGTAGAGTTAGTATGAGGTCAGTGGGAGTCAAGACATTTGGAACAAAAAACCTCTGTGTAGTTTTAACAGGAAATTTTTTTGAGCAGTATAAATCAAAAGAAATTAAGATTTTTTAAATGCATTTAATTTTTCAAAGCAGCAAACAGCTATTACAAATGAATTGTATTTTCTCCTCCCTACCCCATTTCATGGGTTAAATTACAAAATAGAAAAATAATGAATCCCATAGTTCAGTCCTTGGGCTCAACCAATTTCTATTGTTTGCAAGCATCTGTGTATTCATGATAAGATAATTTCATAATCTGACTAAACACCTACTATATGTCAGGCCATTCATATGTGTTATCTCTGATCATCTGAAAACTTCTACAAGTTAGATACTACTAATTATACTTTTCAGATGAGTAACTGATGTTCAAAACAGTTAAATAAACTCACAGTATATAGTGAATGAGGCAGAATTAGACCGAGTCTAGAACTCAAGGACTTCTTCAGTTCTTGCTCACTTCTCTGAAGAACTTGACACGTCTTGAAACTTCATTTTCCATACACAAAAAAGTACTTATGGGAATGGGGAATTGATGTTAAATGTGCGTGAGTTATCTCACAGGGGTAGCAAAATGTTCTAAAACTGGGTTGTGGTAATAGTTGCACAATTCAGTAAACTTAATTAAAATTATTAACTTGCACACTTAAAATTGGTAAAGTTTATGATATGTAATCTATATCTCAATAAAGCAAATATAATGTGAAAGAAAAATTAATATACTGAAACCAAAAATAGAATGATAATGTGTGTGTGTTAGTCGCTCAGTGGTGTCCAACTCTTTGCAACCCCACAGACTGTAGTCCACCAGGCTCCTCTGTCCATGGGATTCTTCAGGCAAGAATACTGGAGTTGGGAG
Organism: Bos indicus x Bos taurus; assembly: GCF_003369695.1. NCBI lineage: Eukaryota > Metazoa > Chordata > Mammalia > Artiodactyla > Bovidae > Bos > Bos indicus x Bos taurus. The sequence goes on from NW_020868212.1 coordinate 14,349, forward strand.
AATGGCGTTAAAACATGTATAATATCATATAAGAAATGAATCGCCATTCCAGGTTCGATGCAGGATACAGGAAGCTTGGGGCTGGTGCACTGGGATGACCCAGAGGGATGGTATGGGGAGGGCGGTGGAAGGGGGTTTCAGGATGGGGAACACGTGTACACCCGTGGCAGATGCATGTTAATGTATGGCAAAACCAATACAATATTGTAAAGTAAAAAAAAAAGATAAAAGATTAAAAAAAAGAAAAAGAATACTGGAGTGGCTTGCCATTCCCTTCTCCATTCCCTTCTCTCTTATAATAAGATATAAGAGTCTAAAAGAGGGACTTCTCTGATGGTCCAGTGGTAAGAATCCGCCTTGCAATGCAAGGGACATCAGTTCAATTTCTGGTGTCCCTTGGAAAAACCCACGTACCACGGAGCAAAAAAGCTTGTGCACCGCAACTGCTAAGCCTGTGTGCTTGAGCTCTCAAGCCGCAACTACTGAGCCCATGTGCAGCAACTACTGAAGCCTGCGCACCCTAGAGCCTGCACTTCACAACGAGAGGAATCACCACAGTGAACAGCCCACACAACTCAACTAGAGAGTAGCCCCCACTCGCCGCAACTAGAGAAAGCCAGCACACAGCAAGGGACTAATGCAGCCAAAAATGAAATAAGTAAAAAAGAGTCGAAGGGAGATACATCTGGATAAATTTGTTTTTCCATAAACTTGGAAATAAGATTAAGGGTAGCCCTGATGGAGAGAGAATTGCCCTCAGCAGAGCAGGCCCCGGGCTTTATGGTAAAGATAGATTTGCCTACTTCAGGCTTCCTCTGTGACTGAATTTCTCTATTCAGTGATAACCACTTTTCCAGTGGTTATCCAGTTATATGTGGCTCTTATTTTTACCCTCCTAACAAAACCTATTTGCAAAAATTTGTTTATACTAATGTGTAAATGACTAACTTGTACATAAAGGATCTCCTTTCTGAAGGACATACAGGTAATTTTAAAACTCCAAATATGCAATCATCCTTTCTGTACTGAAGAACACAACAGAACATTTCACTTGGATGTCCAAGTTACTTCAAAATCAACAAACAAAATTCAAACCCGTTATTATTGCATCTCCAACTGCCCCACTGGTCTGGAGTCTCCCCATTTTAACTTTCCTAACTGTACTTATTATCCATGTTTCTCTCTCTCCAGGTCTCAGCCATTCGTAATGTCCTCCATTTCCAAGTACTTCTGGGAAATTCCAGAGATTATGTCTCATCAGTTCTTAGAGCATCTGAACCTATCATATGACATCTGCCAATTTTTATCTTCTGCTGCTGCTCCAGCCCCTCCATCAGATACACAAGCAGTCCTCAACCTTTGTGGCAACAGGGACCAGTTTCATGGAAGACAATTTTTCCACCAACTGGTGGGTAGGGGGATGGTTTGGGGATGATTCAAGCTCAGTAGGGTTTGCACTCCTATGAGGAATTATGCCGCTCCTGATCTAACAGGAGGCGGAGCTCAGGTGGGAATGCAAGTGAAGGGAAGTGGCTGGAAATAAAGATGGAGCTTTGCTCACTTGCCTGTCATTCACCTCCTGCTGTGTGGCCCAGTTCCTAATCAGTAGTGGTCCATGACCCAGGGATTGGGGATCCCAGAGATACACCTCATCTCGCCATAAAAGCACCATTTTGTTATAGATCACCACTTCCCTGTGCCATTCCTTTACCAACTGGCACTCTGCTCTTGATGGATACTTATGTGTCCTCTGGACAAGGCTGCCCACCCAGGCATCTCTGTTGGCACATGGGGGACTCGGAAGACCAGAGCTGTGTGCTGTTCTGTGTTGAGGTAGGAGAGTTCTCTTTTCCTATCTCATGTGCTACCCTGTTAGGAAAGTCTCAGATCAGTCCTGCCTTCCTCCCCTCACCCTATGGAAGGAAATCCAGAATCAAATCCAAGGATATTGTCTGAACAAGATCTTCTACTAGGAAGGACCACCAAATAACGTACTTGCATTTAAAAAAAGGAAATATTACCAAAGCACACATTTTTCATCTTGATGGACAAATCATCCAAGCTCCTTTGCTGTATCTCACCTAGAGTAAAGTCACATTGGAGCCTGCTTTTATAGCTGAACCTGTAGTGAACTGACCCATCTCAGCAAAACCTCCAATTACCCCCAGCTTGGGGACCAGAGAAACTAACCCCACATTGCTGTAGATAACCTGGGCATAGGACAGAATACTGCAAAGCTCCTTACCACAATAAAGCAGTGAAGATATTCACAAACATCAATTAACAGACAACTGTGTTTTAATTTGTTTAAATCTTCTTATTAGCCTGCTGGGAAGCTACCCTTCTTGTTGATCTGAATGGATTTGGAGGTTTTGTCTTCTGTTCCTTCTCCCCTGATTTTAATCCTGGGCAACCCTCTGAGTATTACTTTTTCAGATTATTCTCTATCAGCACTTTAAAATATCAGCCTTGGTTTTTTTTTTTTTTTTTCCTCAGTCCAAAGAAGCAACGTAAATCTGTTGATTTCATTGACATCTCCTGGGGTTCTAAAGAGTCTAAAAATAATGAATGTGAGCCCTACATGATCCTCCTATCAAGTATTATGATCTCTTAGAAGCATTTCTTTATTTTCACTGTCTCATTGTACCTATTACCCAGTACGCATGCACACTTTCACTCTGGGATTTCCAATTCCCCTTCTCTTCACTCTATTAATTGCTCCTTTCTGTGTAGACAGGGTGTGCAATGTATTTCCCTAAACAACTTTCATGGTTTTGTTTCATTTACTATTTTCAGGAGGGAACCAGACGAGGTCTTTGGAATTGCCTACCGTGTCTTAGGAAATGAAAAAGAAGAGCAAGCCCGAGGTAGTGCTTTCCACCCATCAGGATACCAGATGAAATAGCTAAATCTGCTTCCCTGCCCTGGCACTCACAAGCTGACAACCCGAGATGCTGAGGTTGTCAGCTGAGACCTAAGCAGCACCAGACCACCACAGCCCCCAAGGAGAAGGCCTCTAGCAGGAAGATGCACCTGGCACTCTGTGAGTCGTGAAGAAGGGCATCCTGAAACAGTCCTGTCCTTGGCAGAGGTGAAAGTCTAGCTGGAGAAGTAAAACCCACAGACGGGAAACAGTGAGGGAAGAGGAAGTAACTGCTACACTCCTGGAGGCTGATTCTTAAAGAATTGAAGGTGGGTGGGAGGAGGCGTCTGGAGGAAGTGAGACTTGGGCTGATCTTTGAATGAGCGGGATTAAAACAGGCAGGGGGAACAGGAAAGCATTTGGGATAGTAGGTGAGCAATTAGAGAAATGATAGAAAGGAGGCTGGGGCCAGTGAGGCAAAAGCCAGCGCCTTCAAGGGTGGAAAACAAGGGGTCTCCTTGGACCAGAAACACTGAGGAGCCATAATCCTAGAGGAACAGGAGCCCTGATCCTAGAGGAACAAAGTGAGAGAGCATGGACTAGGACCCAGAGAGGGCAACTCTGAAGGGAACCCCCTGGCAGCACCTGTGGTCTTGAAGATGGAGGCAATCCCACCCCAAGAGATCCCACAGGAAGAGAGCCAGGGGAGGCCCAGCCTGACCAAGCGCCACCCGCTGCCACTCCCCAGTCTCATGCTGAGCACTGGCTAGGACCACAAGCTACCAGAGGACCTGCTGGTGGCTCTGAAGGTGAGCGGCAGACACCTGGATGGATGGGGGCAGAGAGCAAATCTGGAAGGGCGCAGAGAGGAGTCAGCAAACGAATCGCCTGGAGGCAGGGCCAGCAAGTCCTACAGCAGCTCAAGCTGGACCTGATGGGTGTTTAAGCTCAACGTAGAGGATGCTGCTTTCTGAACAGGTGAACTGCAATCGGCCCTCCAGTCCCCCATGTCTCTGCTCAGATATTGCATGAGACCCCCAGACCCCAAACACATTCTAACACATCAACCCTGTTTTATTTCCCTGGCAGCTCTCATTTGCAACAACGCTGTTCCCTTTGTTGATTTTTATCCTGTGCTCCCAAGAGAGTCAAGTTTCTCAAGAACCTCTCTTGTTCCTCACTGAGAACAATGCCTGAGTCCCCACTCGCTGAAACCTAGACAATGATCACTCTTGGACAGAACAAAACACACAAGCCCAAGATACAAATTGTGCTAAAAGCAAACTCATGTCTACGAAGGAGCTAGGGAGCAGGGCGGGAACTGGGAGGGAGAGTGGTAAAGACTTCTTTTCTGCTAAATGTCACAGTGTGACATGTTCTTCCCTGGTCATATCAGGTGGCCAAAAAGTATGAGAGGTGGGGCTCTCTGCCACCTCCAATGAACTGTCTCTGCACTTACTTCATGGAGCCGGTAAGGTTCTCCAATCTGACAACCCAGATACTACCTACATGATGTCTCTCTCTCTCTCTTTCTCTCTCATTTGCTAAAGCCCGGGAGGCAGCTCACAAAGCTCTGAGCTCCGAGGTTCTTTCCGGCTGCTGGGTCCCCAGCCATACATGGGTTTCTGCTGCACCCATTTCCTGGGGGAGGAAGGTCTGTTCTGACATCAAATAGTCCGTCAGCATCCCTATTCCAGAAACTGCTGGCATGATGAGTGGGCTGCACAGAGGTAGTGGGAGACGATTAGCTCATCTCTAATTATATGGGATTTACGATTAGGCAGCAAGTTTATTTTGGAACACTGCAATAACAAGAGGCACAGTACTGGAGGACGAGGGGGCGGAGTTCTAGCTTGGCCTTTAGAATATAATGGCTTGTCATTGCCATGGAAACCAGCTCCCTGGGAGATCGCAGGCACCTTGTTCTATAATTATAAGAGATCTGATAAGGGCTGGTGGGGGGTGGGGGGGATGGTGGTGTGTGTGTATTTTTTTCTTTATAAATCGTATTCAGTGGCTGAAAATAGAAGGACCTGGAGAACAAAGCCTGTTATTAACCACCATCTGCTAAGAGGTGGCTGCACTTCAGCTGCCTGGAGAGGCTGTTCCTGCAAGCTCTGCAGATGTGCCCAGAATGCCAGGAGTTGATCTGGACGCACAGTGCCTGCAGAGGAGAGGGGTGTGTCCAGTCAAATCAGGTGGGAGAGGGATTTCAGGCTGAAATGACTGGTCCGGCTTGTTGGGATGGATGTACCCACTGTCTGAGGGGGAGCTGCCGGCATTCCCCACCCCAGGAGAACTGGCAGGATCTCCTCCCTCCCTCCTCCCACCTACCCCTCACTCCCAAATTTCACGGCCAAGTGCAATCACAGCCATCCCAGCCTTGGGACTTGGACTTCAGCACATTTCTTAAGCTTTCTGCACCTATGTTCTTTTGCAATTAAAAATTCAATTCTTAAGAGGATTAAACAAAAGAATTATGATAAAGGGAACATGTTTGGCAAACTGTAAAGTTTGTCACACACAACTGGACTCTCAGGAGAATGGAGTCTTACTTTGAGAGAAAATTGCCCTTCATTTAAAAATCAGACCCCCTCTCTTCCAGTTGAATGATTTTATCAATAATTCCACAGTAGAGATGAATCTGTTCACAGAGCAGCAATGGAGATGTCGACATAGAGAACAGACCTATGGACACAGGTTGGTTGGGGAGGAGAGGAAGAGGGTGAGATCAACGGAGGGAATACCATGGAAGCATATACACTAACATACGTAAATAGATAGCCAATGGGAATTTGCTGTGTGACTCAGGAAACTCACACTGGGGCTCTTAATAACCTGGTGTGGGGATGGTTGGGAGGTGGGAGGGAGACTTAAGAGAAAGGGGACATATGTACACCTATGGTTAATTCATGTTGCTGTATGACAGAAATCAAACCCCCCCAAAAAACTGTATAATTCCCACAACAAACCTGGGAGGTAGGTATTATTCACATTTTAAAAGCTAAATAAAGACATTATGGCTCAGAAAGAAAAAATAAATATTAAAGAGAATAGGATTGAGACTTCCTAGTGGTCCAGTGACTGGGACTCCATGCTCGCAAGGCAAGGGGCTTGGGTCCGATCCCTGCTCAGAGAACTAGATCCCATATGCTGCATGTCACAACTCAAAAAAAAAAGATCCTGCACGACAGAACCAAAGATTCTGCATGCTGCAATGAAGATCAAATACCTCATGTGCTATTTGGCACAGCCTGGCACAGCCAATTACTAAATAAAAATATATAAATAATAAACAATAAAGAAAACAGGAATACCGTATAACAATACCTTCAATTTGTATGTTATTTTCTAGCTTAGAAGTGTTTTCATCCTCTTTTATTGGGGTGTATGTTGCCTTAATGGAGAGAGCACTGTCTGCATTGATTCATTTATAAGGAAACCCAGGCAGTTTGGAAAGCTGTTTTTCTAAAGGGCCTTCCCTTTTTAAAAATGGGTCATGGTCATTAAAAATGAAGCCTAGCAGCTCTGAGTATGGCTGTGTATGTTAAGGGCACTGAGTCAATAAAATCTCCAGGAGCTTTTTTCTAAAGCTATTCAAACTCTAAAGAGTCTATCCAATTGCCTTCTAAAAGCAGGAAATGGGTGAGAACAGAGGACGGTGCTTCGTTTTATTCATGACCCAGCCCACCACTGTCCTCAATTTGCATTCTTTAAAATCCAGAGAGTATTTAGGGAGAAATATCACTCTTGTGTTTCTCTCCTATTATCAATACATATAATTCCCATGGATCACTCATCACTTCTGGAAATAGGAGAAGAATATTTACTGCTCAGTGTCTACCATCAGCTAAGATTATGTAATGTTTCAAGTAAGAGAATCCCAAATGAACAGTGGCTAAAGGGAGATAACAAAGCATTTATTTATCCCTCAAACAGAGCTCCAGAGGTAAAGAACACAGGGCTGGTTGGGGCGCTCTATTCATGGTGTTCTTAGGGATTCATTTCACCGCTTTGCCATCTCCCTGGCCTGGCCTCCTCCTCATGGTCCACTGGGGTGGCTAGGGCACTGGCCCTCATAACCACATTCCACAGAGTTGGATGGAGAGGGGACAGAGAACAGGGGGACAGAGCATACAAGTTGCCTGCCTTTTCAAGAAGGTTCTTAGGAGGCTCCATACAACAATTCTGCTCACATCACCAACAGTGGAGGCTGGACAATGAAGTCTTTTTGCTAGGCCACCGGGTTCCCAGCTTAAAGCCTGGGGTTCTAGAAGCAAGGGAGGTGCCTTTTAGGGAAAACCAGCATTCCCCATCTGTGATTTTTACACTTTGATTCTGCTTCTACATCCCTTTTTGCCAGGTGACACCCTCAGAGTCATCCTCAATTACAGATTCAACTACATGGAGCCAGGAAGTTTCTGGATGGCCTGAGCTAACCAGGGCCCTTGTGGTAAGTTTGGTTAGTTATTCAACAAACACATCTCCTGCTCCTGGATGCACAGCCACACTGCAGAAGTGAAGGGATAGTTTAAACCTCACTCCTAACATCAGGAGCATACCTTTTCTATGGTCTCCTCTTCATTTCTCATGAGAAAACACCACAACCTCAAGCCCATGGTTGACAACAGCCAGAAACCAGCCTAACCTGGTCTAAGCAAAAACAGGAACTTACTAGAAAGATCACAGATGACCTCATAGGTGTCTAAGACAGGAGACTGTGTCTGGACCTCCAGGGGATGAGGATCAGGCCCTCTCAAGCTGTGCAGGCTCCCACTCTCCCTGCCTGTGTTATCTTTCTTGTCGATTGTCTGCTTTCTCTGTGGAGAGGATAACAAGCTTCCGACAGTTTCTGAGCATTTCATTTGATAGCTGTAGCAGCCTAAGAGGAAGAGTGACCAGATATTCACCCTGGTTCAAAGTCAGGAAACACCAAGAAGAAATCCATTGGTCCACCTTAGTCCCATGCGGACACCAGGACAATCGGGCGTGTCCAGGTAGGCAAGGCCAGCTGAACCTTGGGGACAGGACAGGAGGAGGGCAGTTTCTACAAACAGGTGGCTAGAGGGACAGATTAAACCAGTAAGTATCCATGGCAACAGTCATTCCCCTATGATCAATTTCCACAAGAGGTCAAAGTTCTCTGGGAAACAGCCACAGAGTCGTTGTCACTGAGTGCTCCCTCACTTGGCTCTGGCCTCCAGGTTTCCAGATTACCTTCCTGTATGTCTTAAAGAAACAGGCTTTCTGCCCACAGCTCCAAAATGGCAGACATGTGAACCTTCCAGACCTGGCCCAGGGAAGGGCTCACCTCCAAGCTGGTGGGGCATCAACATCCAAGAAAGTATCAGGCTAGTTTATTTTGTCCCCCACCATAAATTTGACCGTGGAAAGAAGCCTCTTGAAAAGTGAGCCCAAATGCAATTACATCCACCCAGGAGGAAGTGGTGCTTGGGCACTCACACATCTCAGGATGAGTAAGTCCCTAACAGTATTCTGAAAACCCTCTGCATTTCCACCTCAATATTCAACAACTCAGAATCACCAGAGGCAGTTCAAATTAAACTCCCATGAAAAATTTTTAAAAACTTAAATGTATCCCTTGCCAAAGAAAGATTGACTCCATAGCTACTGTCTGGATATACATTAAATGTCCCTCCCCACCCTGAGGTCACACTGCTCAGGGTCATTTTTAGATAAGTTATCACCATCTCCTGTACACAAAGTATCTCATCTCCCGTTATTTTATCTTCAGCTTTTCTCAAGAGTGAGAAAAACAAAAAGACTAAACATACCAACTGGATCTCCAAAGCATTCATCATGAAGAATTCACAGCTGTCGCTAGAATACTCCTACTTGCCTCTCTGTGGCTGCCTTTAGATAAACCTCACTGCTATTCCTCAGAGCACAGAACAGCAGTCTCCCAATGGCCACCTGACTTCCTGTCAGAGCAGCAAGAGAAAAGCAGAGGTAACCAGCGAGGCACTTAGCTCTCTGTGCTCCAGGAACTGAGCGCTGTGCTGCATGCCTCACCCAGGCTGTGCAGCATGGTCTTCGGGAGCTAACCCAGGAGCCCTCCTCCACTTGGGAGCATCATGGCAGTTAGCATCTTGGACACAATACTGAACTGTAGACATTCAGGGTCCTAGCCACAGCTCCATGACTTTCTATGGAAACTAAAGTCATCTAATCTTGCTCATCCTTGCTGACCACCTAAATAGGATAATGCCTCCTTCAAGAAACACATATTGATGTATGAAATTCCTCTGAAACTGTAAGCTTTTAACTGCAGATAGTGTGATGAATTTTTTGGCATCATAAACACAGAGATTAAAGACATAGCTGTTGAAATGAAGAACTACATACAAGCAGGTCTATGCATAGAGACAATAACTTACAGGATTTTCCAGCTGCCAGTGTCAATAAAGGGCTTCCCTGGTGGCTTGGATGGTAAAGAATTTGCCTGCAATAAGGAGACCTGGGTTTGATCTCTCGATTGGGAAGATCCCCTGTAGGAGGGAATGACTACCCACTCCAGTATTCTTGCCATGGAGAATTCTTGCCATTCTTGTCCATGGAGAACTCTATGGACAGAGGAATCAGTAAAAACTAGAGATCAGTCATCAGAAATGGGGTCAGTGTCAGACCCGCATTTCCTATTTTTTGGATTCTCTTCCTGGAGAAGTTCCTTCACTGCGTTCTTGCAAGGACCTAACCATCTTCATTTATAAATTAAATGTGTACTTTTTTTGTTTTAAAAATGAAGACACGGTATTAATAAATTACATCAATGCTTCTTACTCCTAAAGTATAAATTCACAAAATAAAATCCATTTTATTTAAGTTTTTTTTAAAGCCTTTTTTATCTGTCCTATCTCTTGCCTTTGAAATCAACCTGACACATCTTTAAGCCAAGGACACACGACACCCAGGCCAGCTGCAAACACCCATCCAGCCCCAGAAAATACGCAGAACTTCTTTTTCTTTCACCTACTTTCCCTTCTCCAAATCTCATCTCTGCCTGTCAGTGATCTCCTGGCTCTTTAATTCCAACTTCAGTCTTGCCTCTGGGCTTGGAGACTTATTTGTTCAGAGTCTGAGTTCCTACCTTGTGCCCAGCACTGTTTGCTCACCCATCAAAAACCTGTAGCCGCCTGGGGCTCATGGTCCAGTTTACTCCTGATTCCTCGTGTTAGAATATTGGTTTCTTCTAACAGGTTCTGAATTGTCTGGACGAGGCACGGTTTAACCCCTTGGGTCTCAAATGTTAATTCCGTAATCAAGAAAAGGAGAGATTGAACATAAGTGCTATGTGGAACTTTCTAGAAACCAGATTCAATAAAACCCACTCATCTACAGCTGACACACAAACCCCTAAAGCAGGGGCATTTCAGTTCCCACAGCTTCCTTCCATGGACTCTCGATATAAAATGGTCAAGGTGACCTCAGTTCCTCCTGACATCCTCTTCTAGACTGAGACACTGGCCTGGATATGTCCATTATACACCATAGGGCTGTTCTCTCTGGAGCCATTTAGAAGGTTTGGGAAGAGAAAACAAAATACCTTCTTCAAAAACAGAAGTTCCAAGTAATTGAAACACCAAATTTACTTGGGTCAATTTCTAGCAATTTTGATGCGTTATGTCTGTCCCTGAACAATACTTTGAGGTGAAAAAATAAGTATATAGCTTCATTTCCAGTACTAGTTTGAAAATTAGCCTCTAGGTGGTGGCTTTCATCAACTTGCTTTTCCAGGTACTTTAAAATGTTTTTAGTTTGGCCCAACATAGAGTTTTATAAGAAGAGCAAAACTTTCAAGGTAAGTTGGAAGCCAGCAAGTGATTCTAAATTTCAGCTTCCCAACAGCACATCAAATACTTGTGAAGCCAAACAGATGCAAAGGTGCTGTAAAACTGGCAACAAAGGAAATTAATAATCCAATGTTCTCTGTGCAAAATTTGTAGCAACCAAAGCATAGAAGAAGCCCTGAAACAGAAGAGCAGAGAAAGGAAGTAAAAAGAATTTATGTTACCCACCCCTTTTCCTTGCAAAACTCCACCTCAGAGACATTAGGCCTGTGCTTCCCAAGAAGCTGGTAGCCAGTCTCCTACTGCAAAGAAATCAGTCTCTGAAATGATCTCTGTCACATCCAGTAGCAGTCACTGGTGCTGCCTACCAAGCATTTCACTCTCTTTCCTAGGTCTATGATGGGATTGTGTGTGTGTGAGTTGTTCAGCCATGTCCAACTCCTTTGTGACCCCATGGACTTAGCCCACCAGGCTCCTCTGTCCATGGGATTTTCCAGGCAAGAATCCTGGAGTGGATTGCCCTTTCCTTCTCCAGGGGATCATCCCAATCCTGGGGATCAAACCCATGTCTATTGCATCTCTTGCACTGGCAGGCAGGTTCTTTCCCACTAGTGCCACCTGAGAAGCCCATACGATAGTACTGTACCTCTCCAATCCCTTGAGATTAGATATAGCCATATGACTCACTCTGGCCTGAGAAAACTGCTGCGTGTCACTTCTGGTCAGGAGCTTTAACACCTAGGACACAAGTAGCCACACTCCTTTTACTTTGGCTAATATGACCGGAAGCTCTCCAGATAATGGTTTCTCCAACAGTCTGAAGCCTACAATGAGTTCTCAGGAACAGTGAGAACTGAACCTACTATGTTAAGGCTCTGAGAGTTGGGGGTTGTTTGTTACCAAGCATGACCTCACCCATGCTCATTGATACTTATCTGTCCTAAATGAGGGTTGTCACATATTCCTCAAAAATACCAGACCTTCAGTAGATACAAGGATGAAACACAGGAACTTTGTTTTTTAAGAAATCAAAAGCATTTATGTTTTATAATATTTACATTTTAAAAACTGTTCTTTTAACTATGATAACTATATAGAGCAGGAGCTGTCAGATTGTTCTGTACAGGACCAGATAGCAAATATCTTAGCCTCTGTGTGGGCCATATGGTCTTTGTCACAAGTACTCAACCCTGCCAATGGCTTACAAAAGTAGCCAGAGACAACATTTAAGTGAATTCCAATGGCTGTGTTTCAGTAAAACTTTACTCACAAAAATACATGGTTGGCCACATTTGGCCCATGGGCCATGGCTCTGCCAACTCCAATAGAGAGCACTGAAGGCATAACAGAATTGACTTTATACTGGCTTTTCCCATCGTTCAGCTTCACTTGTTGACTTACACATTTTTAATTACACTGAGAAATCTTTCTACAACTGAATTCAAGACAGGAATCAAAGTAGGAGATAACCATTTGTAGAGCTTCTATTGATTAAATAACTGTGTGGCCCCACGGGGAAAGATATGGTATAGTTAAAGTTAAGAACTTTATCATAAAGGGAATTCAGGAAGAGGCCTTCTCTTCCTATACGAGAGTCATCAAAATTTTTTTATTAATTTCGTCAATGGTTGGATATTTCTTTCTAGAAATGTAGCATGCACTGAGCTAAGAAAATGCAATATAACAACTATCCAAAGGACACATTTCCTTGGCTACCTTGCATAAAGATTTAAAACTTCTTTTGAAAACGTTCAACAAATATAGTGGAAAACAATTGCTTATACAATGCAAATGTAATCTTTTTTTCAAGAAAAACACTTTATCAAGGAATCAAATTTTCTTGTAATGAAATAAAGGGCCAATTTATTTCTTATTTTGAGCAGTGACCATTCTGACTACAGATATAAGTGAATAGAATAAACGTGGTTCTGAAACTGCTGCCTAATGTAAGAGGGTGAATTATTGGCTCTGAGTTCTTTCTTTCCCTCTCATCCTTGTCAACCAACTCCACAGTGTACTTCTCCATCCCATTGATGGTAGGCCCATGCGTGTGACTTGTTTTGGTGACAGAATGTCAACAAAATGACAGTGTGCCGTTTCAGAGCAGGGGCCTTTAATGATTTCCTATAAGTTTGCGCCCTGTCTTGTACTTCTGCCATATTCCATGAGGAAAGCATGTGCTTTACAGCTGCTCTGTGATCTCAAAAATAAGAAACAGACTTGAACCCAACTCTGAGCCTAAAGTAGAACTGTTCCAACTAACCTACAGACCTGTGGGTGGAGAAATTAATGTTTGTTGTTGTGCACCACTGAGATTCTGGAGTCATTTTTATGCCATATTATCACATCAATAGTTGACTAATACTGCTGTTACTGACCTTTTTATTACCTAATCAGAAACTGTTTTCACAATGACATATTAAAAATTGTAATTTGTAAATAAATGGTCATCAGTTCAGTAACAATGTTTCAACTCAAGAAACTGAGCCATCAAGTGTGATTAAAGCTAGGAATTTCATGTAAGTCATTTTCAAAAACCTCTGAACTTTTTCAATTTTTAAATAGTACAACAAGATAGTATTATGAAGTATTAACAAATGTGTCCTCAAGTATTCCCTGTGTTTCACTGAATTATTACCCATAGGACCTTTTCTTAGTCCACGGGCTAGGAAAGAGACATATTAACTTAGGATCGCAAGCTATTAATGATTCACAAAATCATATAAGTAGGTCTGGCTTCTTGGTGGCTCAGAGGGTAAAGCGTCTGCCTGCAATGCAGGACACCCGGGTTCAATTCCAGGGTCGGGAAGATCCCCTGGAGAAGGAAATGGTCAACCCACTCCAGTACTCTTGCCTGGAAAATCCCATGGTTGGAGAAGCCTGGTAGGCTACAGTCCATGGAGTCTCAAAGAGTCAGACACGACTGTGCGAGTTCACTTTCAACCAATATATTTTAAATGAAAATAGAATAGAAAACACCAGACTCATACATAAAAAGGTAAACATACATAAAGATACATAACATACTTAAAATGTATACATTGCTTTCCAAAGATATATGGAAAAAACTGAGGCTGAAACAATTTTACATCCTTAGGACTTTAGAAAATACATTTCTAGCAGTTTTAGAATGTCATTACATTCCAGGTTTAACCACAGAGCTTTCTGAAAGCTGAGGCCAAGAAAATTTCAAATGATCAAAGCAAATATTTACATAACTTTTCTTTTCATATTTTTCTAAAATTTAATAAAAAAAGAAGCAAAAATATCGGACTATTTTTTTCATACTGGGCCGTGACCTCCCTTCCCTAAACTGCATTGTCAGTTGCCTCCTGCAGCATTCTGAGGTTGTAGAAGACTATCTGACTAGGAGATGAAATAGACAAGGCAGAAAATGGTCACTTCTATGGTGTGAGATATGGAAGAGACAGGTGGGGAGTCAGGAATGGCCATTGGAAAAGTGTCCTGCAGAAACAGCAAATTTTTCTTTACTGTTTCTGATGCAGAAAGAATGATGGATTGTTTCAAGAAGAACCACACTTGCAGCCAGTTATTCAATAGTTATAGGAAGAGAAGATGCCTGCACAGTTAGCCAAGTGCGATGCATACGCACTCAGCCTCATCCCCTAAGATCTGAAAGGAGGATGCTGGCAGCATTCTGGCGGACAATGAGGGGAACTAAAGCCAACTCCTGCCACTAGCCAGGGAAGCCAAGCCCAACTAGCCCTTCACTGCTTCAATGGCAAAGAAACAGAAAAAAGCAACACGGAGCCTAGGAAGCAATGCAGCATGACTAGAGAAAAAGGAAATGGTACACTCAGGTTGGAGAGGAAGAGCATAATTTTTATAAGGGAAACAATCATTTAGTTTTTTAGAAAGAATGAGAAACACTCAAATTAAGCTAAAGTTATTCCCAAACTCATAGCCTTATACTACTCTGCTATTTTTTATTAATTAATTTTTATTGGAGAATAGTTGCTTTACAATGTTGCATTAGTTTCCACCATACAGCAAAGTGAAATCAACTCTACATGTACATATATCCTTTCTTTGGGGGGGATTTCCTTCCCATTTAGGTCACCACAGAGCACAGAGTAGAGTTCCTTGAGCTATACAGTAGGTTTTCATTAATTATGCATAGTATCAGTAGTGTATATACGTCAATCCCAATCTCCCAATTCAATCCACCCTCCTTTCTTTGTTTTTGTTTTTAAATTTATCTCCTTAAAAAATTATATACCTAAGTATTGGGTTAAATAGTGTTCCCCCAAAACTCACATCCACCCAGAACCTCAGAACTGGTCACTTTAGAAATATAATCTTGGCAGATGTAATTAGATATAATTAGTTAAATTAAGATGAAGTCTTAGAGAATTAGGGTAGGCCTTACAGGGTGGTGTATTTAAAGGAAGAAGAGATACATAGAAACCCACCCAGGGGAGAAGGCCATATAAAGATGGAAGCAGAGATAGGAGGTATGCACATACAAACCAGAGATTGCTGGGAGCCTCTAGAAGCTAAGAAGCAAGGAAGACTTTCCCACTAGAGCCTTCAGAAGAAGTCGAGCCTTTCTGACAGTTTGATTTAGTTGCTAGAAAGATGCCTACTTTGTAACGTTTGGTAACAATAGCCTTAGGAGGCTAATACAGTGAGATATACAAAAGAGTATACACATGTAAATTGACAGTTCAAAAGCAATAATAATAACATAAACATCCATTTACCCATAGTTTGACCTTGGAAAGAAAGCTACAAGTAATTTTGAAACCCCCTAGAGCCCTCCTCCTCACCCATATCTGTGACCTTTGTCTTTACTATCTGGATTTTGTATTAAGCATTTTTTCCACTTTCTTTGTAATTTCTTCATACAGACATATGAATAAATCCCCAAACAATATGCTATTTAGTATTGCTTGTTTTGAGCTTTTATGTAAATTGAGTCATATCTTATATATTCTTCCTTATGTGTTTTTTACACAGCATTTTGTTTTTAAAGTAATTCATGGTGATGTATAATATTGCATATACAATATATTTTTCATTTTACAACTAATTGCAATTAAATAGTTCCCAATATTTTTCCATTATAAACAATATTACCATAAACAGTCTTCATATGTCTTCTAATACACATATGCTTATTATGGGGCTATAACAATCTGAATTGGAATAGACTAGATTTAAACAGTTTCTATTCAATAGTAGAACTGATGAATTATAGGATATGTTTATGCTCAACTTTATGAAAATTATATTTTAAAAATAATAATGGAATTAAAAGGAACTTTTTAAATATCCAATCAGACAAAATGAGGCAGAAAAGATGAAATAAAAGACAGTTAATCCAAAAATCTGACAAAGGAGAAAAACACAGACAAATCTCACTTGGAAATATAGATGTGAAAAATATAAATAATTCAAACCTTAAAGTCCATAGTAATAATATACCATTGCCAAGTTGACTTTATGAATGCAAGCATGATGAAATATCAAAGAAAAAAGCATATAATTTATAAAATTAGTCAAAGCACAGAAGTATAAGATCACCTCAATCAGTATTGAAAAGATACTTGATAACATTTACAAGGGCTTCCTTGATAACTCAGTTGGTAAAGAATCTGTCTGCAATGCAGGAGACCCCAGTTTGATTCATGAGTTGGGAATATCCCCTGGAAAAGAGATAGGCGACCCGCTCCAGTATTCTTGGGCTTCCCTTGTGGCTCATCTGGTAAAGAATCTGCTTGTAATGCGGGAGACCTGGCTTTGATCCCTGGGTTGGGAAGATCCCCTGGTGAAGGGAAAGGCTACCCTCTCTAGGACTCTGGCCTAGAGAATCTATTTTTCTTAAAAAAAAAAAAAAAAAAACTTTATGAATCAACACTAGAAAAATAGATTCTTAACATGATGAAAAATATCTATAGTAACTAAATTAGGAACAAGAATAGAATACTTGCTTTCACATCCATTATGCAAACCAGAATTTCCAATCTATGTATTAAGAAAGAGAAAGTGAGGTATAAATATTCTAAAAGACATAAATTAGAAAGGAGAAAACTTCCTATTTGGAGATGATATGATTTGCAGATAATTTTTCACCTAGGTAACGAAAGACTAATCTAGTATTGTAAAATTACCATTGAAAATTTTCAACAGAAAGGAGACATATACATATCCCTTGTCAGTGTGTCCAGCAAAGACATTTTATCCAATATCCCCCTTGTCATGCTCACTCTCAGATATAAATTATTATTATTGAACAGGGGATGGAATTTTCTAACATTCACATCATTATCTCTTTGCTTTTCTCTCTTCCTCTATATTTTTTCTTGTCAGATCAGACATTTGAATTCATGTTCATCAAATTCGTATTTAATCTAACACCATTATAAATAAAACCTTGATATCCAATTATACTCATATGTAGATTCTGCTTTTACTTCATGCCAAGCTTGATGCAAAATTCAAACCTGCTACAAATCCCACTTCCCAATAAATAATCCTTTAGCACCAAAGTGTTATTGGAGAAAAAAAAAGAAAACTAGAATTTGCCAGTATATTGAAAGTGGGAGAGCTCAAGGGATGGGGTATACGATAATGCTCTGTACTTCGCACTCAATTTTTCTGTGACCCCAAAACATTTCTAAAAATAAATTTTATTAATTAAGAAACTAAAATTTGCTAACCATGCAGCTAAATTGAAAAGCTAACAGTACATAGCACACATTATTTCCATCAGACAATTCTTTCTTAAATGGCTCTTGCCAACATACCCCTGTGGGCAGTCAGGACCCCAGCTCTTGGACACTGGATTAAGAGGCCCAATTCTGGCTTCTTCCACCTGAATCCAAGCCAATGACTGGAGGTCAATGGGACCAACTGGGTGCTCTCCAAAGCCCATATTTGAGAACTTTCCTTTTATTCCTCATCTACTCTTTGTCTTCTGTTAAAAGCTTATTTTCATTTTCATGAGACCTAAACATCAGCCACATGATAGCTTCTATCCCGCAGTATTATTCAGTCTTTTTGCAGTAAAACCAAGCCCTTCATACAAATAAAAGTTCATATCAACTGCTGAGATGCTAGAATACTCTTCACCTCATTTATAATTTTTCTAATTACCATTATTTAATTAATATCAGCATTAATTCATTGGAAATATTAAGGGAAATGTTTCCTTTCACACAACAACCAGGACAAAGTAACTATATGTAAAGTCAAAAGAAAATGTGCAGGATTTGTAAAAAGAATTACAAACCTTTACTGGGGTACCTAAAAGGTACAAAAAGTGGAGAAATATACTATAGTCCAGATTAGATAGAAGCTTTATATTGTAAATATGACAATTATCCCCAAATTAACACCTAATGGGCTGAAAGTATCATCAAATTCACAATTGGATTTTTAAATTTGAATTAATAAAAATAAATAGAATAATAAAGTACTTACATTATTGCACAGAAAAGAAGTCCTCAGAAGAATAGAACAAAATACAAAAATTATATAGGAGAATATCAATAGAATGAACTCATAAAAATATAGAATTTTTGCATGGCAAAATAAAAAAGGCTATGAAAAAAATTAAAAATTGAAAAGGTAAATGACATCCTAAAATAAATTTACAACATATAAATCAGACAAAAGATATATTGGAAGAGGTGTTTGTAACCAATAAAATAAGATCAATAAAATATGAAGTATTATTCAAGAAAGTATTTTTGAAGATTCAGGAATTATACATTCTCAGATGCCATCATGGGTGTCAATCTGAATAACTTTTTTTAATATACATAAAATCCATAAAATGAGCAAGGGCATTTGAGTTTTTGATCCTTCTTTCAGGACCAATGGTCTTTCAGGACCAATGTAGTCCAAGGAGATAGTTACACAAAAAGTATAATTATCTGACCGAAAGAATTTTGTCTTGACTTTTACGAACAGTGAAAAATTAGAGAAGACTTGAATTTCCATCATCTTCAGGATCAGTAAATAAAGTATGGCATTCCCACGCGATGGACCGTTGTGCAACCATGAAAAACGACGATACAGTTTCCAGCAAAGCAGCAACAGGACTAGCAGCAGCCCTCACCATCACAGGCACCACTGAGGGGCCCAAGAGCGAGAGCAATCCAGCCCAAGGGGCAGCAAAGAAAGCCAGAGAGATAAGCAAAATGATCCACCAAACTCTAGCTGCAAATGTGAAAACTAAGCTACAAAAAGACAACAGGAAAGAGCCAATCTTCAGAGTAAAAACCAAACACAGTGAAAGAGGAGCAAAAGAAAGAGGCTGAAATGGGTCAGGAAGACATGAAAGAAGATGTAACTGCAGAAAACAAGAGAGTCCAGCCTCTGAAGAAACAGAAGCAAAAGAAGCCACATCTGATGTGATGAACATCCTCTCCTGAATTTTTTCCATGGTCTCCATTCTACCCTTACTATTCAACTGTCTAGTAAAGGCATGTTTTTAGATACTCTGAAAATAATTAAGGATGTTTTTACGAATTTAGATGAGTGTAAATGTTTTTTCTTGCCTTTTTAAATACTTATTTATTTGGCTCCACCAGGTCTTAGTTGCAGCACATGGGATCTTCAGCTGTGACATGTGTACTCTTAGTTACAGCATGTGGGATTTAGTTCCCTGACCAGAGATCGAACATGCCCTCTGCACTGTGAGTGAGGAGTCTTAGCCACAGGACCACCAGGGAAGTCCCTAAATGCTTTCTCTTAAGAGGTAAAATCGGGTGCACTTGTTCTTGTTCTGCACAATCTGGAATTCAAAAAATATTGAATTAAGGAAGTCTTTGAATCTTGTGCTCCAACTTTCCATTCCATAGGCTGTAGATGAGGAGGGTTATATCTTTTAACATGAAGTGTAATTAAATGCAATTCACAATTATAATCATGCTCTTAGTACATCTCAAACATTTCATTACTGATCTTCTATACCCATGCTGTTCTTTGGCAGAATAATCTAAGGAAACTGCCCCTGATCTTGGCCCTCTTGGTCAGACTTGAGTGCCAGCTGTGACATCTTTGGTAGCAGTAACCCCAGTTTATCCTACAGCTTTGATTGGACTTTTTTTTAGCATGTTGTGTGCTATTAAATCATGAATTAATAGGATTTTAACCTAAAAATTTATCAATATTTTATCATATTAGTAGTTTATATCCCCTTCCAAAGGACAATTTTCCTCCAAATTTTAACTGAAGTGACTGGGTAACTTTTTAGAAAAGGACTGCAATCACTTTTTAAAGATTTGTTAGTACTTACATATCGGAGAAGGCAATGGCACCCCACTCCAGTACTCTTGCCTGGAAAATCCATGGACAGAGGAGCCTGGTAGGCTGCAGTCCATAGGGTCGCTAAGATTTGGACACGACTGAGCGACTTCACTTTCCCTTTTCACTTTCATGCATTGGAGAAGGAAATGGCAACCCACTCCAGTGTTCTTGCCTGGAGAACCCTAGGGATGGGGGAGCCTGGTGGGCTGCCGTCTCTGAGGTCGCACAGAGTCGGACACGACTGAAGCGACTCAGCAGCAGCAGCAGCAGCAGTACTTACATAAGAGCAGTGTGCTGCTTGTTTAGTCGCCAAGCTGTGTCTGACTATTTTGTGACCCCATGGACTGTAGTCCACCAGGCTCCTCTGTCTATGGGATTTCCCAAGCAAGAATCCTGGAGTGGGTTGCCATTTCCTTTTCCATTTATATAATCTGTGAAGAGATAAAACCATAAACCAATGAAATATCAGTTATAAAAATGTTGATGCTGCATATGTACTACATTCCATCGACTCTAAGGCCTACATTTTTCACACAGATTCTGCTGTCCTCCTAACTGCTTGGGTATGAATGAACTCTAGCAAGGCTTTTATTTATTTGTCATTTCAAATTTGACTTATACACTCTCTTGGTATTACATATGCTGAGTTTAATTATTATTTATTATAAAATGTCTTTCAAAAGATTTTACCATAACCAGCATTGAAACAAAATTATTCAATGTGTACAGAAAGACGTGGAAACATAAAAGCAGAGCGGAAATGTAATATTATTGAAGCAAATAATCTCATTGGAAGAATGACCTCAGTTTCATATTTTCTGGGAAGAAACAACCAGTGCTTGAAGGAACCCAAGAGAGAAGATACCCAAAGTGGCAAAAAACAGGAAAATGCAAAGAGATTACCTTCACACACCATATAATGCAGCTTAAAGGGTGGAGAAACTGGCAAACTTCAGCGTAGAAGATTTCAAAAGCATCAAGAAGCTGGTGATATCACACAGAGAAAGATAAATATTGCATTATCTCATTTATAAAGGAATCTAAAATAAACAAAAAACAGACTCATGGATTCAGAGAACAAATTGATGGTTGCCAGAGGCAAGGGATGGGGCTGGGAAAAACGGGTGAGGTGGGTGAAGGAGTCCAAAGGTACAGCTTCCAGTCATAAGACGCATAAGTCCTGGGATGTAATGTACAGCATGGTGACTGTAGCTTATAATACTGTGTTGTACTCTTTCAAGTTGCTGAGAGAGTAGATTTTAAAAGTTCTCATCACAAGAAAAAAACACATTATGTCTTGTGATGGAGGTTAGCTAGACTTATTGTGATGATCATTTTGCAATTTATAAATAGTGAATCATCATGTTTGCACACCCAAAACTAATATAGTGTTAAATGTCAGTTTTATATCAATTTTTTAAAAAAGAAACTGCTTATGACACAGGACTGTTCCACCAACAAATGTTGTGCTATGGTTTAGTTGGCAGCTGTTCTTGCTTGCTTTCTTTTTCTGTCTCCCTCTTCTTCCTTCTTTCTTCCTTTCCTTTCTCCCTCCTTCTCTCCCTCCCTCTCTGTCTTTTTCTCTCTCTTTCTTTCTTTCTCTGCAGTACCTAAAACAAAGGGATGCTAACAATCAATAATGTCTTGTAGTCAATGATATATATTGAATCGCTTCTTTGTTAACAAGAAAATGTATTCCTGACCCATTTTAAATGTTCCTTTCAGGAGCACATAAAGTAAAATTAGAATGATGCAGAGTTAGCATGGCACCTGGCTAAGGATAACATACAACCTGGTGAAGTGTTTTACATTTTTTCTTTTTCTTAATCTGAGTGTTTATTTGTGAATACTTATCCAGCTATAAACTTAATGTCTTGTGGATAGTTTTCTGAATGTGCCATGCTTTAATGTAAGTGTTCTTAAAATATCAGTATATAACAGAGTTTGCATAGTGTGGATCCCATGTTTGAAATGATGGTGGTCTACATGACTTCTCACATTGGTGCACGTATTTCTGTATGTCAGCCCAGAATCCATATGTCAACAAAAATTATGGAAAGACAGGTAACTTCTGCTTTCTTCTTCATGATTTTTTGTGTCTGTATATTTTTTACAGTGAGCATGTATTTCTTTCACCATGAGAAGAAAAAGACAGAAAGACCTACTCCAATTTTAAAAATACATATAGTTAAACAAAACCTGCATATTCTTTGAACAGCAAATCCACTTCACAGAATTTTTGTACAGAAATAACTAAGGATATGCACAGCAACTTAGCTGTGAGAATGCTCATCATATTTCATATCTTCTATTCAGTATTTTCATTTGAGTATTTAGTCAAAAAACTGATTTGAGATGTAGACAGATATTTATTTACAAGATTATTCATCATAAGTGAAGTGAAGTCACTTCAGTCGTGTCGGACTCTGTGTGACCCCAGAGACGGCAGCCCACCAGGCTCCCCCGTCCCTGGGATTCTCCAGGCAAGAACACTGGAGTGGGTTGCCATTTCCTTCTCCAACGCGTGAAAGTGAAAAGTGAAAGTGAAGTCACTCAGTCGTGTCCCGACTCTCCGAGACCCCATGGACTGCAGCCTTCCAGGCTCCTCCATCCATGGGATTTTCCAGGCAAGAGTACTGGAGTGGGGTGCCATTGCCTTCTCCGTTTTTCATCATAGTGGTTGCAAAATATCAAACACTTCCAGTAACATGGGGATAGTTAGATAAACTACTGTACATTCATATGAGGAGCATAGTCACGAACATGGATAAGGATTTTGAAAAAAAAAAAAACTGTGATGATATAGGAGATGCTTATTAACACTGCCACATGAAAAACTAATACAAAACTCTCAGTTCAATATAAACCAAATTTTATACAAGCACAAAATATGTATATGACATATATATGCAAATAAAAAGGAAGAAATATGTGTAAATGTTTATAGTGGTTATTCTTAACTCAGATAATAATTTTTAATTATCTTTTTTGTACCTTTCTGTATTTTCCAAATTCTCTAAAATGAGCATTATATGTTCTGTAAATTTCAGAATCTACTCCAGTATTCTTGCCTGGAAAATCCCGTGGACAGAGGAACCTAGCAGGCTACAGTCCATGGGGTCACAACAAGTCAGACACAACTGAGCAACTAACACAAATTTTAGAAAGTAATTTTTTTAAATCACTACAGTCATAAGTACTTTTCTAGAGAGCAAACAGCCACATCAAAACAAAATTTTTATTCTAGAAAGAAGCACAGAAAGTGCCTCAGGCCCTGCTTCTCAACTCCTGTACTCCCTTTATTGAAGGATGGTCTGTTACTTGGTGCCTATTAGGTTCATTTAAATGCAGGTTCCGTTATACCTGCTCCTCTAGTTACCTTGCCCAAAATTAAGCGGAAATACTAATGGAGGCAGGCAGAGGAATGTAGTTGTCAAGAGACACAAGAATTAATGTAAAAGTGAGGTGGAAGAGATAAAAATAATCGTAATAGTCATATAATAATGTGTGTTTGCCTTTTCATACTGTTAATGGGGTTCTCCAATAATTTAGCCACCTGATGCAAAGAGCCAGCTCATTGGAAAAGACTCTGATGCTGGGATGATTCAGGACAGGAGGAGAAGGGGATGACAGAGGATGAGACGGTTGGATAGCATCATTGACTCAATGGATATGACTTTGACAAACTCCAGGAGACAGTGAAGGACAGGGAAGCTGGGGTGCTGCAGTCCGGGGGGTTGCAAAGAGTCAGATACAACTTAGTGACTAAACAACAACCATGAAAATAATGTGTGTTTAGTGTCCAAGCTTTGAAACATATAGACTTAAGGGCAAAAGTGTATTAAAACAATCCATATCCAAATTCAGAATGTGATTCAAGACATTAAAACTTTTATATGCAACACTCTTCTATTAAAAACCTTTAAGTTATAAAATTTCATGGGAATGAACAAAGTTTAAAAAGTCAGACAGGGAGCTTTCAAATTCTTTTGGTAGCACAATACATATTTACTTTTATAGATTAATATTATATTATCATATTTATATGTGAAGAGAAACATACACAAAAAATATAATTTGTAAAGGACTGAATTTTGAAATCCTTGTTTTATACCCAAAATGGATCATCTTGTACATTTAGTTCAGAATTCAGCACATTAATGTCTGTGGTTTTACTTTTCATTCACATTTTAACTCTGAACTTCCCTTACTAAAAAAGAGATGAGAGAAAGCAGTAATGAAAAATGGTCCTGGCCAGTAGTGTATTTGTCACCTTATGATTTTCTTGACAATCTTACTAGAGAGCAGAAGGTGAAAGCGAAAGTCACTCAGTCATGTCCGACTCTTTGCAACCCCATGGACTATACAGTCCATGGAATTCTCCAGGCCAGAATACTGTGTGGGTAGCCTTTCCCTTCTCCAGGGGACCTTCCCAACCCAAGAGTCCAACCAGGGTCTCCTGCATTGCAGGCAGATTCTCTACCAACTGAGCCATCAGGACAGACCATATCACTAGTGTGCTACCACTGGATGATCAAGCTGGCCAACATTTTTTTTTTTTGGCTGAGCTGGGCCTTCCTTGCTGCGTGAGGACTTTCTCCGGTTGCCATGTGCAGACTCCTCACTGCAGTGGCTTCTGTTGCTGCAGAGCATGGGCTCAAGGTGGGCGAGCTTCAGTAATTGCAGCACACCAGCCCCGTAGCTGTGACACACAAGTTTAGTTGCCCTGTGGCATGTGGGATCTTCCCAGACCAGGGATCAAACCCATGTCCCCTGCATTAACAGGCAGATTCTTAACCACTGGACCACCAGGAAGTCCCAAGCTGGCGATATTTTGATACATAACAAACCATTCCTTTACCTGACAGACTCCTGATCTCTCAAGAGCAATGCAAAGCACAACGCATCATCTTCCTAATACCTGTTGTTGTTGTTGTTGTTTAGTCACTAAGTTGTGTTTAACCCTTTCGCGACCCTAAGGCCTCCAGGCCACCAGGCTTCTCTGTCCATGGGATTTCCCAGGCAAGAATATTGGAGTGGGCAGCCATTTCCTTCTCCAAAGGATCTCCCCCACTCAGGAATCAAACTCTTGTTTCCTGCATTGATGGGCGGATTCTTTACCACTGAGCCACCAGGGAAGCCCTACCCTACAACAATTTGGGGGGCCTTTACTTGTGTCTGCTCATGCCTTCTATAGTCACAAATTTTTCTCAATGTAAGCATCTCAGATCTGAGACAAAGGGAAGTAATTTTGTGATGAATTAAGTTTAGAAACCACTACATCCTTTTCTTAGAAATTGGCAGTGTTATTATCATATTGAAGGCTCTGAGAAGGCCCATGGTAAAGATGACTCTGTCTAATCTAGAATTGTCTAATGTAGAAATTCCCAAATGTATTGACCATGAAGGCTCTTTCTTCTTTACCACCTGCTAATATCTCATGGGACTAGTATTTCTGGGCCTGTTCTTAGGGAAACTGTATCTCTAATTCCAAGTAAGGAAACTGACCATGAGAAAAGTTGGGTGACCTACCAAGTATTCACAACCATTAAGAGGCAGGGCTGGAATAGGTGCCCAGTCTTCTGATCTACGTTCATTCTGATCTACATCTACATCTGACCTACATGCCAGGTCTTTACCTGGCAACTTGTCTCTCACCCACTTCACTATTAATAATAAGATAGCTGAGCAAAGAAGAAACTAACAAGTCTTCATTTAAAATATGTTCTCCTTATTTCATGACCTTGTTTTATGGCTTTTCAGCTGAAAATGGCTCTAGTCCTGTCAATTCTCCAGATTATTAATGAAAAATGAGGGACTTGTAGTAATAGTAGAAAAATAAATGCTTTATGAAAACTGAGAAAGAAATGAGGGAGAACTTTATTCTGAATATTATTAGTTTTTCTTTCCTTAAAAAGCATTGAACTTAGTTTTTCTTTCCTTTAAAAAGCATTGAATTGTGAGATTTTATTGGAATAATAAAATATATAAGATAAATTGTAATGGTACTTTATTCTCCAAAATTCAATTCTTGAAACTATACAACGGAAATAACTATAAGAACAATTGCCATGCAGATCAATGGGCTTTTCCATGTATTTCTTAGCAAGTGGCTCAAGTAATATTAGTTAAGTTCAGTTCAGTCACTCAGCAGGGGCCGACTCTTTGCGACCCCATGGATTGCAGCACGCCAGGCCTCCCTGTCCATCACCAACTCCCAAGTTTACTCAAACTCATGTCCATGGAGTCGGTGATGCCATCCAACCATTTCATCCTCTAACATCCCCTTCTCCTCCCACCTTCAATCTTTCCCAGCATCAGGGTCTTTTCACATGAGTCAGTTCTTCGAATCAGGTGATCAAAGTATTGGAGTTTCAGCTTAAGCATCAGTCCTTCCAATGAATATTCAGGGTTGATTTCCTTCAAGATTGGCTGGTTGATCTCCTTGCAGTCCAAGGGACTCTCAAGAGTCTTCTCCAACACCACAGCTCAAAAGCATCAGTTCTTCGGTGCTCAGCTTTCTTTATACTCCAACTCTCACATCTATACATGACCACTGGAAAAACCATAGCTTTGACTAGACAGACATTTGTTGGGAAAGTAATGTCTCTGCTTTTTAATATGCTATCTAGGTTGGTCATAACTTTTCTTCCAAGGAGCAACAGTCTTTTAATTTCATGGCTGCAGTCACCATCCACAGTGATTTGCACTGATTTTGCCCCCAAAAATAAATTCAGCCACTGTTTTCACTGTTTACCCATCTATTTGCCATGAAGTAATGGAACCAGATGCCATGATCTCCGTTTTATAAACGTTGAGTTTTAAGCCAACTTTTTCACTCTCTCAAGAGGCTCTTTATTTCTTTGCTTTCTGCCATACGGGTGGTGTCATCGCATATCTGAGGTTATTGATATTACTTCAGGCAATCTTGATTCCAGCTTGTGCTTCATTCAGCCCAGCATTTCTCATGATGTATTCTGCATATAGGTTAAATAAGCAGGGTGACAATATACAGTCTTGGTGACGTCCTCCTTTCCCTATTTGGAACCAGTCTGTTGTTCCATGTCCAGTTCTGTTACTTCTTGCCCTGCATACAAATTTCTTAGGAGACAGGTCATGCATTCTGGTATTCCCACCTCTTTAAGAATCTTAAACAGTTTATTGTGATCCACACAGTCAAAGGCTTTGGCATAGTCAATAAAGCAGAAATAGATGTTTTTCTGGAACTCTCTTGCTTTTTCCATGATCCAGCAGATGTTGGCAATTTGATCTCTGGTTCCTCTGCCTTTTCTAAAACCAGCTTGAACATCTGGAAGTTCATGGTTCACATATTGCTGAAGCCTGGCTTGGAGAATTTTGAGCATTACTTTATTAGTATGTGAGATGAGTGCAATTGTGTGGTAGTTTGAGCATTCTTTGGCATTGCCTTTCTTTGGGATTGGAATGAAAACTGACCTTTTCCAGTCCGTGGCCACTGTGAGTTTTCCAAATTTGCTGGCATATTGAGTGCAGCACTTTCACAGCATCATCTTCTAGGATTTGAAATAGCTCAACTGGAATTCCATCATCTCCACTAGCTTTGTTCATTGTAATGCTTTCTAAGGCCCACTTGATTTCACATTCCAGGATATCTGGCTGTAGGTGAGTGGTCACACCATTGTGATTATCTAGGTCATGAAGACCTTTTTTTTATAGTTCTTCTGTGTATTCTTGTCACCTCTTCTTAATATCTTCTGCTACTGCTAGGTCCATACCATTCTGTCCTTTATTGTGCCCATCTTTGCATGAAATTCTCCCTTGGTATCTCTAATTTTCTTGAAGCGATCTCTAGTCTTTCCCATTCTATTGTTTTCCTCTATTTCTTTGCACTGATCACTGAGGAAGGCTTTCTTATCTCTCCTTGCTATTCTTTGAAACTCTACATTCAAATGGGTATATCGTTCCTTTTCTCCTTTGCCTTTTGCTTTTCTTCTTTTCATAGCTATTTGTAAGGCCTCCTCAGACAACCATTTTGCTTTTTTGCATTTCTTTTTCTTGGGGATGGTCTTAATCCTTGCCTCCTGTACTATGATATGAATCTCCATCCCTAGCTCTTCAGGCACTCCATCTATCAGATCTAATCCCTTGAATCTCTTTCTGACTTTCATAGTATAATCATAAGGGATTTGATTTAGGTCATACATGAATGGCTTTCCCTACTTTCTTCAATTTAAATCTGAATTTGGCAATAAGGAGTTCATGATCTGAGCCAGAGTCAGTTCCCAGTCTTGTTTTTCTGACTGTATAAAGCTTCTCCATCTTTCGCTGCAAAGAATATAATCAATCTGATTTTGGTATTGACCATCTGATATGTCGATGTGTAGAGTTTTCTCTTGTGTTGTTGGAAGAGGGTGTTTGTTATAACCAGTGTGTTCTATTGGAAAAACTCTATTACCCTTTGCCCTGCTTCATTCTGTACTCCAAAGCCAAATTAGCCTGTGACTCCAGGTATCTCTTTACTTCCTACTTTTGCATTCCAGTCCCCTATAATGAAAAGGACATCTTTTTTGGGTGTTAGTCCTAGAAGGTCTTGTAGGTCTTCACAGAGTCATTCAACTTCAGCTTCTTTAGCATTACTGGTTGGGGCATAGACTTGGACTACTGTGTTATTGAATGGTTTGCCTTGGAAAGAACAGAGATCATTCTGTCTTTTTTGAGACTGCATCCAAGTACTGCATTTTGGACTCTTTTGTTGACTATGATGGCTACTCCATTTCTTCTAAGGGATTCTTGCCCACAGTAGTAGATATAACGGTCATCTGAGTTAAATTCACCCATTCCAGTCCATTTTAGTTTGGTGATTCTTACTTCAGTGTTCACTCTTACCATCTCTTGTTTGACCACTTCCAATTTGCCTTGATTCATGGACCTAACATTCCAGGGTCCTATGCAATATTGCTCTTTACAGCATCGGACTTTACTTTCATCACCACTCACATCCACACCTGTTGTTGTTTTTGCTTTGGCTCCATCTCTTCATTCTTTCTGGAGTTATTTCTCCACTCTTCTCCAGTAGCATATTGGGCACCTTTTGATCTTTCAGTATCCTATCTTTTTGCCTTTTCATACTGTTCATGGGGTTCTCAAGGCAAGAATACTGAAGTGGTATGCCATTCCCTTCTCCAGTGGACCACGTTTTCCCAAACCTCCACCATGACCCATCTGTCTTGGGTGGCCCTAACATGGCATGGCTCATGGTTTCATTGAGTCAGACAAGGCTGTGATCCATGTGATCAGATTGGTTAGTTTCCTGTGATTGTGGTTTTCAGTCTGTCTGCCCTCTGATGAAGAAGGATAATATCCTTATATTTCTTGTTTTAAAAAAAGAAAAATAAAGTACCAAAAAAAAAAAAAACTCTTGCTGAGCTCCCATGATATACCAAATACTTTATACATATTATCTCCTTTAATTTTCCAGCTTGACTCTGCAAGGTACATGCTCACATTCCCATTTGAAAGATAGGAAAATAGAGGCTCTGAAAGTTAGCACAGAGGTTAAGAGGAACCTGTGCTCCAAGGTCAAGGCTCCTTAGTATAAAACCTGCCTCTGACAGAACTGACTGACCTCAGCAAATCACTGAGCTTTTCTGTGCCTCAGTGTCTTTATCTGTAAAATAGGGATAATAATACTCAAAGTAAAGTCATTAAGATTAAATAAGGTTCCATAAATGTAGGTTCTTCTTGTCCTTAAGTAAATATCAAAAGCTCAGAGTAAAAGCTTGTCCTCTCTCATGGCAATAACAAGCTCCCTCACCCTTGAATTTGCTGTCCTATAAATGCTTTAATTCTCAATTCAAAAGCCATAAGGTGAGTGACTCTTCAGTCTACTTCCTCCAGATCATAGCATGAGTGCCCACACCTGGCACCCCATGCTGGAAGCACATCACTTTTGTACTCTGCGGGAGGCAGAGGCCTGGCTCTGACCCTCAGACAGAACGCTGCTGGACATGTCCTGAAATGACCTGCAGTTAACAAGGTTCCCAAACCTCTGGCTACCAGGTCGCTTCAGACCCTCCATGTTCTGCAAAGATGTATATCAAACAGCACACACGCCTGAAAACATGGACAACCCAAATTCAAAAACACCCAGCAAGAAAAGGGGGAGAAGCTGTCATTAACACGTTTATCTTTAGTTTTCTCAAGTTTGTGAAGGTGATATGGAAGAAACATTTTTTTTAATGGAAAAGCTGACTGTGACCATGAAGAAAATTCACTTCAGCTACACAAATATTTATTGAGAGTTTACTGGTTCAGATCCCTGGCAAATGCAAAGGAATAGGACTGAAATTTTAAGTAGTTTATAATTGGACTTCCTAATAAATATGGCAGGTTGAACACTTGTGTTCCCTCCCCAGATTGCTCTAAAATGACTGAAAAAGAATTTTTCAGAAAGAAAGAAAGCTTAAATCCATCCTCTCAGGTTACCCCCATCCTTACTCTCAACTAATGATCTTCCTTCATGTCTCAGGAAAAACTCTCCCAAACTCCTGTCACCACATCTCCTGCTTCACCTGCCCGCAGCATCTGCTCTTCCTTCCTGTGACTGAAGTGAGCTGAGCGTGGGTACCAAAGGCCACTTTCCAACAGTAAAGCTCCCGTGTTGTAAGCTAGCTCGGAGAACTACTCCAAAACTCTCCTCCATGCTACTCCATCATTTATCATCTCTACTGGGTCATCTTCATCAACATGTAAGACTACATGCATTCTCCTTCCTCCTTCAGCTCCCTCCCTAGTTCTCCAAACAAAAGGGCCCCAAAACCATCTTGCAATGTTATTGCATTTATTCCAACTCCTCTTCCTTTTTAGGCTCACTCCACTCACATTTCCATCCCACAGTCTTAACATGAGTACCAATGACATCTGGCTCGCTAATTCCAATAGTCAGTTCTCTCTTTCCTTACTTAACACAATTTATCACCCCTCCAACTTGATACACTCCCTTCCCTGTTCTTCTCCAACCCAGGGAAGAACACACTCCTTCCTGACTGCTCCACAGCCCTCACATTTAAGCCTTTGTTCTCTCTTCCTGTTGCAGGGGAATATGTTTAAGACAGTGGCCTCAAAAGATAAAAGGAGCCTGGGTTCCTGAAGGTGTGGAGAACATCCTCTCACCTCCTTTAATGACCTGCCTAGGAAAGAAACCTATTTTGTTTTAAGATAGCATGATGGAGAAGGTATTATAGCAGTTAGCATCACTTAGCCTGACATACATTCAACCACTGTAATAGGAAGTGGTTTGCTGCTGCTGCTAAGTCACTTCAGTTGTGTCCGACTCTGTGCGACCCCATAGACGGCAGCCCACCAGGCTCCCCCATCCCTGGGATTCTCCAGGCCAGAATACTGGAGTGGGTTGCCATTTCCTTCTCCAATGCATGAAAGTGAAAAGTCAAAGTGAAGTCGCTCAGTCGTGTCTGAGTCTTCGCGACCCCATGGACTGCAGCCTACCAGGCTCCTCCCTCCATGGGATTTTCCAGGCAAGCGTACTGAAGTGGGGTGCCATTGCCTTCTCCAGGAAGTGGTTTAAACAATGAAAAATCTGATTAATCAAGAAATAGACATTGAAGCAAATAATTTAGATATATAGAGGTAGAGAGTCAAAGAAATAGGAAAAGGAGGTGAAATGGTACATCCAAGGAGTAGCCCTAGTAGAACTAGACTGGGGTGGGGTAGGTGGCTGCTGGTTTTTATTATATGATAATATTAATACTTAACTTTAAAATAAGTATATTCATAACTTAAATAAATATATAAATTATTGATTTTAAAAAGGTTTACAATTTTCAAGGAGAAGCAGACATGAACATAGATAATTACAGAATACATATCTAAATATCTAAAGTGAACCATGATGTAGTATGGACCATAGGAGAAGCTCTTAAAAGGATCAAATGCACTTGAATAAATAAAAGGTGTGCTTCATTTGGTTAGGTTGTTTTACAGGTTATGGATGTGACGGCTTCATGGTGGGTAGAAAACTTGGGAGTATTTTCCTTCTTTTTTCTTTTCTTTCTCTTTTGGGAGGGTGTAAAAAGAAGATATTTAAATAGTAAGTGAAGAAGCCGAGACTCAGGGCTCTGCTGGCACACACTATTCCTTTGTGCAAATCTTTTTAAAGCGCCCTTCCTCGAGACACTTTTGTCTGTTGGAAAATTGCCTTTACCATCCTATATTGCTAGAATGAGACGCTTTACTGACATCTGGTGGATAACTATGATAATATATACTCAAGCTCAAATATTCATGCCTGAAAAGTGAATTGCTCTTCTTAGAGGTGTGGTGTGTTCCATGTACAACCTGTACTCACGCTTTGAGCGTCATCATTGCCAAAAATCTGTTGACTGCCCTACACCCTTGGACCCTGATCCTAATTTATCAGCTCTTCTCTTTCCCATCTTCCTTTCTCTCCTTCTTTCTCTCTGGCCCTCCTATCTAAGAGTGCCTGAGTGTTAGTTGCTTAGTCATATCCTACTCTTTGTGACCCCACAGACTGTAGCCCACCAGGCTCCTCTGTCCATGGAATTCTCCAGGCAAGAATACAGGACTCGGTAGCCATTCCTTTCTCCAGGGGATCTTCCCAACCCAGGGATCAAACCTGGGTCTCCTGCATTGCAGGCAGATTCTTTACCATCTGAGCCACCAGAGAAGCCCTCTAAGGGTGTCTGTCCCCTCCAAAAAAATCACTCCCCTATTTTACAGTGTGAAAGCCATGGTTTCAGCAGACACCTAGACCTTTAAGCTTCTTCTATCCCAGTCTCTATCCAAACAAAGATGTAAATCCAGAGTCTTTTGTTTATAAAACAAAATTATTTCCAACCTAATCCAGATGTAGGCCATAATTCAGTCTGTCTTTTAATTAAGGCCTATGCATTGGGTGAATGGATCCTAAGGCCTACAGACTTCCCTGAGGCTATCTGGCTCTACCTTTAGGACCATGAACACCCACCCAGACTTGAAGGTAAGTACTTGCCACACCCACTCAGGTTGATTCCAAGCCTGCTCAAAAGGGGGCCAGAAAATCAACGTGTGCTTTCTTCATCAGTTCTCTTAGGCATCTAGGCTAGTTTTGCTGATGATTGCTCAGAGCCCCTGATTCAATTCAGTTCATCAAAAAGGAAGACTTATTTTTTCTTGTTTTTTTCAACTGAGCCCATGCCCCACAATTACTGAAGCCAGCGCCCCCTAGAGCCCGTGCTTTGGCACAAGAGAAGCCACCACAGTGAGAAGTCTGAGCACTGCAACAATGAGTAGACCCCTCTCAACAGGACTAGAGAAAGCCCAAGTAAAGCATCACAGATCCAGCACAGCCAAGAAAAAAATTATTTACCTTCGACGAGTCCTTTCTTGCCATCCATCTGCCCTACTAAAGGAAAATTAGGTGGCTACAAGGAGGCAATGAACTTCCCTGGTGGCTCAGATGGTAGAGCGTCTGCCTACAATATGGGAGACCTGGGTTCGATCCCTGGGTCGGGAAGATCCTCTGGAGAAGGAAATGGCAACCCACTCCCGTACTCTTGCCTGGAAAATCCCAAGGATGGAGGAGCCTGGCAGGCTACCGTCCATGGGGTTGCAAAGAGTTGGACACGACTGAGGCAACCCAATTTCAATTACTAGCTCATGAGCCATTTTGATTCTTGAACATGTTGAACTGTTGTAAAACGGAATAATTCTAAGAAACATTGTCCCTAAATAGGTGGAATATAAATTCAAATGTCTTTAGCCAATTTCATCATACTCTACTGTATGAGTTCTGAGAATTTTTTTTAAGAAATTGGGATAATTAAGTCCACAAAGAAAAGAAAGAAGCCAGAGAAGGTCTGAAAAGCCTTCAGATATAAAAAGAGCTATTATAAGTGTCTTGTCATTCGTTTTTGTTTCTGTCCAATAAAATTAGCTTAAACTGCAATTATGTAGCATTCATTTAGAGAAAGATTTTACATGTGTAGATAAATAAGCTTTAGAAGGCTCTCTTCACTCACACTGGAGAGCTTTTGTGCTTTGTTGTCAGCTCACAGGCGGCAGGAGGATGAAGAGATGGTTTCCCGAGGTCCCTGGAGCCCTGAGTCCACCCTGTTCATCCAGTAAACACTGACTGGGCATCTCTTGCCAGATACTTGTAAGATTAAGAGTACAGAGTGAATCAACTAAAATCCTTGCCCTAAGGAGCCCATGATCTGCCAGTGGAATCCAGTTTGTACAACCCTGTAAGAGTTGTTTATCTACCAGGTAAAGGTAAGTCACTCCCTTAAGCTAAATTCCTGCTGATCTGAGCATCTCTCAGACTCGCCTGCCAATATAAGTGCAGCTGAAATTTAGCCCAAATCACTGAACACCAGGAATCAATGGCTTCCCTGAGAAGATTCCTTGACTCTCAGAAAGCCAGGCAGCATGGGAGGAAAAGGGGCTTTTTAAGTGTCCTAGAAGTACCTTTACATGCATTATACATTATATATGATTGAAGAGTAATGAAGGGAAGGAATTTCAACCCCAAATTAGAAAATTCAATGCTGATCTGTCTCTTCTGCAGCTGTAGTTGAGGTTTTGCTTGCCTGTCCAGGATCACAAGGCTTGGGGAAAAAAAAAGAAAATCAAAGCAAGTACAACATCAATACTGCACATGCTGAAATGTGAAAATGTGTCATATATTCTCCTTCATCCTCTTAGAACTATGTCATTAGAATTATGCTTAATTAACAACATTTTTTTCATAGATGGGAAACAGTCAAGGTTCTGATAGGAAAGAGATGCCATGCTCAAATTGGGATAATTCAGCAAATATTAAATAAAAGAACTATTTAAAATTTTGCAGGGAAAACACAGGGATAGTGCAGTCCCCCAAACTAGTGTCATTGAGACTAGAAACTTGGGACTCAAGGAAAGAGAGAAAGGTGTGGTTACCTGCCAGAAGGCAGAAGTCCTATAGAGGATGTCATCTTCAGAGATTCTGTACTCTTATGTCAAAGGGCACAGCCATCCAAGGCCAGCCCATAGGAGCAGGAATCCAAAACAGCAAATAGCCCAACCTCACTCTTCTCCCTCTCAACAGATCAGCTGAAGCCAAGAGGGATCTGGAGGACAAGGAAGCCCATTTGTTCAGTCAAGTTCATCATTACTAAGAAGAGAGCAGAACTCTCCCCTGCTCTGGACAAGCAAAGAAAATATCCAGCCCAGACCTGGGGCTCTGAAACTGACATCCAGCTCCTAGAGTCCCCCAGACAGCTTTAAGATTTGAGGTAATCTTAATCTTAAATGGTTGAGGTAATCGACTCAGAGTGACTAAGAAACAGGGGTAGCAAATTCTTAGTCCAAATTTGACCACCCTCCCAATCCACCCTTCAGCCCTCCATTCAATGCACTTTCCAGCCCCGTGTCATCAAATGCCGAGGGACATCCTTAGTAAATCACCTGAATGTGTTAATGAACTCAGTTGGGGGAAGAAGTCTTTCACAGTGCTTCTGTCAAATCATCATTTGGTGCACTTTAAATATCTTAAATTTTATTAGTCAATTATGTCTCAATAAAACTGAAAAAATGATATAATAAATTTTTTTAAGAGAGAAAAGTAATAAGTCACTTGAAAAAATAAAGATACTAGTAACAATTTAGTAAATGTATTTAAGATGCAAGGTTGGAAGCATGATTACTAAATGGAGTATGTGCTTAGTCTCTCAGTCATATCCAACCCTGCAACTCCATGGACTGCGGCTTACCAGGATACTTTGTCCGTGGGATTTTTCTAGACAGGAATACTGGAGTGGGTTGCCATTTCCTTCTCCAGGGCATCTTCCTGACCTAGGGATCAATCCCATGTCTCCTGCATCTCCTGCCCTCACAGGAGGATGCTTTACTACTGAGCCATCTGGGAAGCCCCACTAAATTGAGGGGCACCCATAAAAATTCAAAATATTTCACTATTTTTAAAATAACTCTTGCTTTTCTTCTCATTGCTCTATACATTCTATATTGTTCCAGCTATGTCTATAGATAGATACAGATTCTATAAAAATAGAATGAGACTTGCTATTTCAAAATACCCAACAGAATACAAATTTTTACCTTTTCTCCCTGCAAATCCTACTAAAATAATAGAATAAATATATATAATTGAAGCTATAGCAATTCCTGGGCTTCCCTGGTAGCTCAGCTGGTAAAGAATCTGCCTGCAATGCATGAGACCCTGGTTCGATTCCTGGGTTGGGAAGATCCCCTGGAGAAGGGATAGGCTACCCACTTTCCTGGTGGCTCAGACAGTAAAGAATCTGTTCGCAATGCAGGAGACCTGGGTTCGATTCCTAGGTGGGAAGATCCCTGGAGAAGGAAATGGCAATCCATTCCAGGACTCTTGTCTGGAAATCCCATGGATGGAGGAGCCTGGCGGGCTACAGCCCATGAGGCTGCAAAGAGTTGGACACGACTGAGCAACTAAGCACAGCACTTAGCAGTTCCTATAAACCAGAGCAGTGCCACCAGAAGGTCAGATCATGATAAATTTAGAGATGAAGCAATTGATGGCAAACTTAATAGGCCTGAGGAACACATAAACTCAAAACTAACAGGTAAGGACATCCAAAAATAGTGAGGTTCGCCCTTTAGGACATCTGAATAAACTCAAGTCAGCAACAAGGGCCTGGAGAAGGAGCCTTTAGTGGGTAAATCTGTCCATTGGCTCTGGCTCTCTGAAAGTGCACTTCTGAAGTGGCTGCGACTCTGGATGGTCGCTGGGGGGCCACAAAGCTGATTTTCCTAAGGGGCAGGAGATGCCCTGGTAACCCAGAGCACAAGCTACTAGGTCACCTGCCTCCTACCTGGCGAAGAAGGAGCTCAGTGCGCAGGTGGAGGCATGGGAACCCACCCTGGACACTGTTCAAAACAGAATAGTGAGTACATTTTTGAAGCTCTAATTGGCTTTATCCAACAATTCCTGAATTGGACAGCATTCAGCCTAGGCAACCTGAAGAATGTTCAGCTCCCAAGAGTGGTACAAAAAGGAAGGCTTTTATAGAAAAGAGGGGTGGGGTGGGCAAGGGAAACCATTAGCAAAAGAAATAAAGGGGTTTTGGGAGCCAGGACACCTTCTTTCTGGAGGGTAGGGAAGAGCATGGGGTTTAACAAGCAGGTTGCCTCTTCTTCCTCAAGAGGTGGGGTCAGGATGAATAGGACCCACCTGACAAGCGATCTCATCGGTGCTGACCAGAAAATTCCAAACTGGTTGATTAAGATTACATTTCTGGGGAAGGTCTGCAATTCAGCTTTGGTACTAGATCTAGGTTGGTATCATGGACTTTAGTGCAAGCAACACCATCTTGGGCCTGTGATTTTTGTTTAATGGCACTTTGGAGGGGTCATGAGCTCCAGGCCCACAAACCAGCTGGTGCCAGAGCTTGTCTTTGCCCAGGAGCCTAGCTGCAGGAGCAGAAGGTGACTTTAACTGCAACATTTCACTTTCTAGCCTGGTGATGGTGGAGACATAGTGTCTGTTATTTCTACTTCTTGTATATGCAAATATTTCATAATAATGTTTGTAAGAGCTGTAATAATCTCTTGGGATAGGAAAAGTTATCTAAAACTGAGCATTTCCAACAGTCTTACATCAGTCTACCATTCATATGATTTCAATCAATATTATATATAATAAATTTTGTTTTTAAAAACACTATGTGTAGTGTACTCCTACGCTTCAGAAATTCTTTCTGTATGTATGTGTGTGCACCTACACCCAGATACATAGACATGTATCTATTCCAATGTTCAGAAAATATTAACACAGGTGACTGGGATATAGTTGGATTTAGTTTGATTTGTAGCTTCATTTTTGTACTTTTTAAAAATCACAAATTTTTTAGAGCATGCACCATTTGTAGAGAACAACCGTGATTAAGGGCTTCCCTGGTGGCTCAGTCAGTAAAGTTTCTGCCTGCGATTCAGGAGACCTAAGTTCGATCCTTGGCTTGGGAAGATCCCCCA